>NW_026590405.1:309550-389125 GCF_907164565.1 Psammomys obesus
TGTGTGTGTGTGTGTGTGTGTGTGTGTGTGTGTGTGTGTGTGTGTGTGTAGGTTAGGGGGCAACTTTATAGAGTCTGTTCTCCTTTTACTTTTATGTGGATTCAAGGGATTACACTCAGGTTGCCAGACTTGCATAGCAAATGTCTTTACCTGATGATCCATCTTGTCAGCCTCTCTCTTTCTCTTTCTCTCTCTCTCTCTTTTATCAGGCTCTCACTCTATAGGCCTGGCTGGCCTGTAACTTACTATGTAGAGCAGGCTGGCCTCAGACTTAGAAGTCTACTTACCTCTGAATCCCAAGTGTTGTGACTAAAGGCAAGCACCCCCACACCCAGCTATTTTTACTCTTTTATTAAACTGTAAGCCCAGATTCTAACCACCTAATCCCCAAACAAAGACATGTGCACTTCTCAGCTTCCTAGACACTCAGAAAGCCATCGGAATGTCTGATGTTATGAGGAACCACATGGCCCACACAGGCCCCAGGCATGATGGGTACATGCCCTCACCTGCACAGACACCACAGTGCAAAGCCGAGGCCACAGTAGGGGTCCAGGCAGATGGCGATCTGCCTTGAGGGGTACAGCTCACACTGCAGCTTTATGGAGCGGCACAAGGCACTTGTGGCTGCATGTGACATCTGCAGGAGAGAAGAAAAGGTCTGCTCAGGGCTGTGAAGGAAGAAGTGGTCAGAGGCCACATCTGCTATGCAGTGCGGTTGCCCGGGCACGCAGCTCCATATCACCACGTACCAAGTTACTTTTTAAGAATATGATTAGCTTGTATCCCCATAGAACCTGAATAATACCCATGAAAATCCCAGACATCTCTGAAGCGAGACTTCATGGCAGCAAAGCATTCTAACTGCACTATTATAAAATGATTTATTTGTGTTATTGATGTGTATGAGTTTATGCACACCACATGCATGGCTGGTGTCCACAGAGGCCAGAAGAGGGTGTCGAATACCCTGCAATTGGAATTACATGTGGTTGTGAGGCACCTGAAATGGGTGCAGGAACCTGAGTCCTCTGCAAGCTCAGCAAATGCTCTTAATGCTGAGCTCTCATACCAGCCCCTGTAAGTGAACTCTTAATGCACATTAAATAAACTCAGCAAAGTCACCTCAATCTAGAGACTAGACATTGCCATTAACAGTGAAAGATGCAATGTTCTCAGGGGTCTAATTTTGGGCTTCATCAACATTTAACATAAATTAAAAAAAAAAAAACAATATTGTTTTTTTGTTTGTGCCTTGGACAAGGAGCACCTACCTAAAGCTACAAGCTACATCCTTCCTATTTGTAGCCTCGCTCCCACTTGTTCCCTCACTGTTCCCATGAGGTAGGTCCTACCTTAACTCCAGCTAAGATCCCTGTCGTCGACACACTGAAGTCCAAGTATGCAAGCACATCTGGGGAGGGCGGTCTGAAAATGCTAGCTACCTTCTTTTTTGGAATGTCATCTGTTAAACAAAAGATATAGTGGCTAATGTTACGCAGCTCATACTGGTAGAAGCATCAACTTCTCCAGACAAGACAGGCGTAATTTTGTGTCCAGAGACCCATCTGTCTCATAAAACTCAAGCTACCAGCAAGCAGGATGTGTATACTATTTACATGTGGGAAAGTTCACTCCTTCAGGAGAGATCCCTGCTGCAGGCTCACCAGGTCTATTCTGCGGGTGTGGAGCCTGAATGCTGAAGGGACAGGGAAGGTCACTTCACTGCTAAACGGGAAGGGCCAGAGTGCTGAGGATATGCCAACACTGCAGAGGCTGAGGTGGAGCCACAGGAGGAGCTGTGCAGACAGACGCCCCAGGTCTGTGTGCTTCAAGTTCATGCAGTAAGTCCTACTGCTGTCTGCTGTACAAACGGGCACAGGTTCAACAAGGGCAGACTGAGCTGGAGACTGAAAGATTCTGCCCAGCTGGAGCGTAGAGCCTGATCCCGGGCCCATGCCAGCTGCCCCAGGCTCTTCATGCCTACCGCAGTGTTAGGCACATGGCTGTATCTGTCTCTGGTTTCCACATGAAATGCAACTTCAGGATGCAAGGGTACGATGGGAAAGGAGAGAGAGGTTCCTGCCACTCAGAAGCCAGCACTTGGTTCCCAGCAGAGCTCTGGGACTGTGCTAGCCACAGCAGTCTACATCTGCAGAGCTGCTCTCAACCCAGCATGCCGACTCTACCATAAGACAAAACTTCTTCCCAGCTGGTGCGAAGGCATCTCAGGGCATGACAGCACTCACCAGTGATAATGACAGGGATTCTAGGGGGTGCACAGTAAAATCTGTGCCCCCTAAGGAATCAGCAAAACATGTAGACAACTGCCAGCCAATACACAGGCAAGAGGCAGTAGAGAACAGGACTTCAGTTCCTAACACATGAGTATGGGGACTGCTGATGGCAGGCCCAGAGCTGAGAAGACCTCACATCCTGGACAGAACAGCCAGCCCACGTAAGGAACCTGATGACCCACTACCACTGTGCCTGCTCTATCTACCAGGCAAAACCAAGAATGCTTCTTGCCATTTACACAAGTTATTTGAACACTTGATCCAGTTATTTGAACACTTGGTTTTTCAATGTTATTATTTTATGTGTATACGCATATGCCTGAGTGTATGTATGTGCAGAGGTCAAAAGAGGGCACTGGACCCCTTGGTCCTGGAGTTAAGGGCAACCGCAAGCCTCCAAATGGGTGCTAGGAACCACATCCCAGGCCTCCGCAAGAGCAACAAGTGCTCTTAACCACGGAGTCACCTCTCCAACTCCTTAATGATTGTTCTTTGCATGTCAACAACATAACTCCAACAACAGAAAGCCTACAAGAAAGAAAGCAATGCCTTGTCTTTGCAGGGGCCGCTGCTGGAGACACCTACCTGTATCTAGGATGGTTGGCCAAGTCCTGACATCGACAGCAGCAGCTGCCTCTTTGGACTTGAGCAGCCGTGTAATTGCCTGTGTGCTAAGGACACATGCGGATTTGCTGACCTGCATCACATGGAAGCAAGAGCCCAAGTAAGCTGATAGTCATTCATCCCACATGCCACCCTGCAGAGGAGACCATACGTGCCACACGCCACGACTTCCTACCGAGGAGGACGTGGCCTGCCAGTGGGGTGAGCGTACCTCTACAATCATCTTCACAGTGGGCAATGTGGTGCCAAGGTTCTGGGGGTGTGGGGGTCGCACAGTGACAGGCACACAGCCACAGTAGAGGCAGCCATAGAATGCAGCAATTAGATCCACCCCTGGGGAGATAGAGCACATGGCCAACACTGGGCTCAAGAGTGTAGGCGGACAATTTCAGCCCTGATGGGGCAACCTCTAATATCTATCCACAGATAGAAAAGGGACAAGCAGGCATGATTCCTTTTTAAGACAGCCATGGTTAACTCCAAATGATAGGTACTAACCAAGCCTAGCACTGACAGCAAGTAAGGGCATTGCCTACACCTGGGAGGAGTCTCAGGAGGGGCCATGGGGATGTGGGACTGTGGACACACGGGCACTCTCACACTGCAGTGAGAAGGTTCTTGCCCTGTGCGGCAGACCTCTGGCCCATCAGGCCCAGGAGCCAAAGGGACTAGACAAGTTTGCATACACAGACCTCAGAGGACCACCTCTGTGACAAACTGCTTGCAGAGCAGGCTCCCCAGCCTCCACACCAAGAGGGGCCATTTCTTCAGATACCTATGAAAACTTTGACAGTCTATCTCAGAATGTATTAAAATGCATTAGAAAATGGTATGAACAGAAACCATAATTTTTAAAATATCAGACATGAACAGCTCATTTCAAGATAAAGATGCAGACTGAAGGCACACAGGACAACAAAGTCTTGGGATAAAAGACAAGGATGGCACTTCAAACTTTGAGTGGGAAAGAGCTAAAAGAGGACATGTCAGTTACTAAAGACGGAAGAAGATTCACAGAAATGGAAGAAACAGAGGTACATGAAGAAAAGCCAGGGATGGGAAAGCACAGTGGGAAGATGGTAATTCAAGAGACCTTCTTGAATTAAAGGACATGAAGACTTCCATGTGAAGTGAGGGCAGTGTGGGGGTGAATGAAGTTGGACTCGCCTCTGCTGCAGCCTGAAGGAAAGGGTGACGCAGAGCCCCTGCCCAGCATGCACAAGGCTGGCTTCACTTCTCAGTGCCATGAAGAGAGTGGGTGGGGTATGAAGGAACATGCACCCAGAACTTCAGCTCCTTCTTTAAAATATCACAAGGTGGTTGAGATACTGTCATAATTATCCTGAGAATGCTGCACGCAATGTGGGATACCAAAACAGGCAGAGCAACAGGACATTCCAATCCAGCTATGTCCTAAAGCAGTGATTCTCAACCTGTGGGTGGTCACTCCTTTGGGGTTGGATGACCCCTTCACAGGGGTCACATATCAGATATCCTTCATATCCGATATTTACATTACGATTCATAACAGTAGCAAAGTTACAGTTATGAAGTAGCAATGGAATAATTTTACGGTTGGGGGTCACCG
The DNA here is from genome assembly GCF_907164565.1 of Psammomys obesus. Lineage (NCBI taxonomy): Eukaryota > Metazoa > Chordata > Mammalia > Rodentia > Muridae > Psammomys > Psammomys obesus. Next base: position 314,060 of record NW_026590405.1, read on the forward strand.
CGACATGAAGAACTGTATTAAAGGCTTACAAGCATTAGGAAGGATGAGAGCCACTGTCCTAAAGAATCAGTGGCTTTAGAGTGAGAAAGCAATCTTAGAGACTAGGTTTAGTAAATCTCTATAGTCTGAACTTGAGTTGAAGGGACAGTATGAACAAGGGTCTCTCTAAGAAACACAACTATACTTCAATTTCTAGCTCTGCACACAGCAGCCAGCAGCAATCGCTGCCCCTTCTCCACCCCTTGTTCTGAGATGCTGTGCCTGGAAGGATGAGAGTCTAGCTCTACAGTAAGAAGGATGAGCATGAGCACTTGCTACCCTAGCAGCAAAAAAATGCTACCAAGAGTACTAGGAACATAGGTCCCACCCAAAGGTGGTGATCCATGGTAGCACCAGGATCACAAGAGCGAAGAGGGGCTGAGCTCAGTTTTGGAGGGTCAGGAGAGGGTCTTGGGTGTGCATGTACCTGGGGGATAGACCAAAGCCACGTGGTCCCCAGCATCCAGTCGCCCCTTCTCCATCAGTGCAGCAGCCACTCTCTCAGCCCTTTTGTGCAGCTGGATACAGGTTGCAGTGCTGGTGACCGTGCCCTGGAGAAGAAGCAAATTCATCAGTGTGCTGATGCTTTCAGACAGAAGAGTACCCGCTCTGGAACCTGTGTGCATCATCCTGACCAGGTCTTGTGGCCAGGAATCAACTGAGGTCACAGCTAGGTAATCCTGGGCCTGCCAGATTCTAGTAGTAGGGGTTTGGGCATCTCTGAGTGGTCCAACCTGAACCTAGAAGGGTAAAGACTTTCCTTGTACCTGACAGAGCCAAACACTGTAAAAAGCCAGAATACCCATGCCTGGAACCCATCTGAATCCTGAACCCTTCCCCTGAGACCTGTGTCGCTGGCTTCCCCACTATGAGCCTGCAGGGCATTGTCCTCTTGTCCTACCCAGAACCAGTGCTCTGGCACTTATAATTCTCTGCACTCCACTGATCTGGAGGCTCTCTCCACAAGCTGACTACATCTTGTTGACAATTAATCACTATCTATTAGCATGACTTAGAATTCAAATATAAGATGGATATTTATTGAGATACACCAGGAAGCAAGACAGCCTCTCACACAAGAAACTTGAGTTTTTAGCAGCGAAGACTTCCTATTGTTTAAACACACAGGGCATCAATTAGCATCTCTGAAAGCTTGAGTGTGGAGGCACAGTCCTGTACCTGCCCTTGAGGCTGAGAAAGGAAGATGGAGAGTTGAAAACCAGCCTGGGATATATAAAAAGATCCTGTTATTTACAAAAATAGATAAAAAGTAAATCTCTGAATGAGCAAAGAGTACCAGGATCTAATTTGCATTTTCTAAGATCATGGTATCTGCCCTTTATGTGACAAAAATAAAGATCTCTTTTTTTTTCATTTTTCTTTTTTTTATTTAACTTTTATTAATTACACTTTATTCATTTTGTATCCCCCCCATAAGCCCCTCCCTAAAGATCTCTTAAAGCATGTTTGTTACAGCTGGCAGAGGACTCACACAGGCTTTCATAATGTTTGTTTCTGTAATCTTGAAATGTGAATCTCCTTTAGATTGAAGGCATTCTTAGTGTGGTGTAGAGCATTAACAGATATTTCAGACAATGTGACAGAGAATTTCTCAGTCACACAAAAGAAGCAGTTGGAGCAGCAAATAGTATTTGTCATTTCAAAGATTCAAAGGTGTAAGCAAATATACACAGAATAAAATGCATAAGAATTACCACATAAGCATTTCCTTTTAGCTCATGAACCCAAGAGCATTTACACAGACATACTTCTTAGTAAGAAAACAGAGCTGATAAGAATTTTCCAGATAAACGCAAATCAATAGGCAGAGGTGTCTACAAGAACAGCAACAGGCAAGAGAACAATGCTGTAGAAGGGACCAGAGCCTAATACCATTCCATTGTCTCAACAGAAAGAATGAAGACAGTGAGAAAGAGCCCCAAAGTTCTGTCCTCACCTTGGCATTCAGCAGCAGGAACAGTGGGTGATCAGGCGTGGTATGAGCCCGCCACTGCAGCACATCTGCCAGGAACAGGAACTGTGCAAAGAGAAAAGGGCTTGCACCTATGCAATCATGGATGTCACCCGCCCCCAGGAGCTGCCCAGTACCTTCCGAGCCTGGTCACTGTCCTCCAGGTGGGCCAGCTCTCTCCCAGAGGCCTGTGCGATCCTTTTTCCAGCAACCAGGTTCCCGACAATCATTGAGGCTGGTCCAACTTCTACAAACAGATTCCATGACAAGTTGGGAACTATCACATGACTTACTTACATGTAATACTAGCTATTCTAAAACATACCTGGGTATTTAACTCCTTTCTTTAAATGAAGATATTCAGATCACTCTCAAATATAAACCATGCTATATAGCATATTCTTGGGATGTTAACCAAATTATTAGTTTTATTGCTTTACTATATTTTATGTATAAATATAAATTCTTGAAGTGTGTCATACTTAGTGATATTGTATGTGTTCAATAAGAAGTAAAAGAAACTTAGCTTCTCCTAAATATCATTATCAATACATTACCAAAGCAATGAAAAACTAAATATACTAGTTAAACTGGACTTTACACTAAGTTTTTGTGTTACATCAGGAACAGGAAACTAGCCCTTGAGAAACTTCTGTTCCTGAAACCTAGTGGCTACTAGAGGCTCCTTGGATTCCAGAGCCCACGTCTATTTACAGACATCATTTCTACCTCCAAGAAGCCACTCTTGAATTTACCATTAAACCTGGATCCTAACAGGCAGATGGACACCAGCAGGCAGCTGTGCCAGCAGCATCCTCTTTTGTTGCCAGGAGCAGGTGCACTGGCATCGTTCCCTTTTGTGAGCCAGGAGCAGGTGCATACACTTACTCTAATCCTTAACCTCAGGCCCAAGAAGGTCGGTACTTACTATTGCAAGATCCAGCCAGGACTGCAACCAACACCAATTAAGGCCACACAGCCTTGTCCTTAGGTACAACTAACCTGGCTGCTTCTGGCGAGGCTTGGGGAGGTTGGTAACACAGGTGTGAGGGCACATCAACACATTGCATGGGTGTAGTGTCCCTTCCAGAAAGCGCTGCTTGGTTTCAGAAATGTGAATTCCTCCAAGAGGAGCCTTGGGCAAGGTGTTGGCAGGAACCAGGGCCAAACAGTACACGCCAACTTGGTGAATGCTGTCGATGGCCTGGAAGGCAAGAACTCTGCTGAGCCCAGGGTGGGGAGAGTTGGAAGGGGACAACACACAGAACAGAAAGCTGAAGTGCAGACATCCAGGAGGTGAGTGACATCTAGAACATCTCAAGCAAAGAGGGCAGAGAGTGTGCCTATTTCTACCACAAAAGCATGCTGAGGCCTCCAGCTGGGAAGTGAACCAAAAATGACAGAAGCTAGATGTCCTGAATTTGGAATTATGTTTGAATACAATTCACTTAATTAAAGAAGCAATCTCTGACAACTGAAAGTACGAAAAATGTACTCAATCAGAATTCAGCTGGCAGCACAGTTCTGAGGCTCAGTTTAATGTGGCCTTAAACAGTATGGATAGTTGGTCCCCAAGGAGATATGCACAAAGGAAGAAAACTGCAGAATCATATGAGCTTTTCCCAACTCTCCTTCCTGAATCAGCATAGAGACCATTCTGCGAGGCACTAGGGCCCAGTGGCGGAAAGTCAATGAGTGACACTCTCTGGCTGTTGGCAACTGCATTAACAGGAGGACAAGGAGTTAAGTGGAAACCCCATGGTCTTGAGTCTGAATAAGAAATCTCAGCATAAATTCAGAATACAGAGAATCTTACGAACAAGCGGGCAGAGACCATTTTCTACTCTGTCCTCTGAGAAGAGGCGCAGGGTGATGACTAAGTGATAACCAGTGGTGATTATGTGCTAACTAGTGGCGATCAATCGTTAACTACTATGGTCAAGTTCACAGACAGTGGCCTCCAATATCCCACTCAGGGCTGCACAGGATGGGTACCCTTGTGTCTAGCCGACCTGTTTCTACTATGGCCTCAGAGACCACAGGCTCCCATTGACCTCTGAATGGTAAGTCATAGCTATAGCACATTGAAACACAGACATTTAAACCCATTAGTTCACGAAGAAACAAGCAAGCCAACTCAGGGTCATGCACAAAGGATTCATTAATCTAAAATCTAGTCACCATCTTTTTTTTTCCTGCATGTTCTAGTTAATGCTGAAGGATGGATGAAAACTCACAGTGCGACTACCACAGAATCAACAGATCACAAGCACAGGACGGAAGGGTGCCAGGAAAGGGAGAGCCCCTGGCTCCCTGAGCCATCTTCAAATGGAGTCTCGCCAGAAAACTGGCCTAGTCCGAACAAGCCTGCAGACCCACTGTGCAGGAGCCACAGCCATAAGACATGATACACAAGAGTGTGGTCGCGTGACTGCAGAAATGCCGCTCCACGACCTGTTTTCCCCAAAATTGCCACAAGAGTGACAGAGGCAGTTACAGGCTAAAAAGAATGTGTCCTACCAATCAGTCATCATTTATGACCTTGTTGTGTTTGTGTCAAACTAAATAATCACCAGATAGTGAGGGAATTTGAACAGTGATTAGACACTTAACTATATACCTAAATTAGTGTTAATTTTAAGGCTATGCTAACGGTCTCCACCGAGGTACAGAGTGGACATGAAGCAGTGATGGGGAATGGGAGGCTCCCACACTGTTTAGTCTGTCCCTGACACACCTGCAACTGTTTGTAACAGCACACAGTGTGGCCCCTCTGACTTTCACGGCAAATATACCGGGCTCCCTTTTACCCTTCTTTTATTTGTAAGCCCCCGTGCGCTGAAAACTGTGGCGGTCCCCACGAGCCCACCTGCAGCACGCGGCTCATCCACTGGAAGCTGTCCTCCTCTGAAGCATCGGGCCGCTGCTCGGCCACCAGGACGATGCGCTCATCATGCAGCACGGTCACGGAGAACACAGCGATCCTGAGGCAAGAGAGAGGCCAAGTGACCACCCAGAGGAAGAGTGCGGGCTCCCCCTCCCCCAGCTCAGCTGCGCCAGCAGTGCAGAGTTCTGCGTGGCCGGCAGATTACTGTCAGTGCGCAGGGCAACCAGTCATTCTTTTTTTTTTTATTGTTTATTATTATTAGTTACATTTTATTAACTCTGTATCCCAGTAAGGGGAACAGGGACTATCTCTGACAGGAACTCAATGACTGGCTCTTTGACTCCCCACCCCCCAAGGGAGGAGCAGTTCTGCTAGGCCACAGAGGAGGACTTTGCAGCCAGGCCTGAAGATACATGATAAAACAGGACAACCAGTCATTCTAGCCTCTAGTACTATAGCTGGAACAGTCTAAACTCACAAGATAAGCACTGTAGTACCAAGCCCAATTAAAAAATCCTAATTCTAATGTTAATGGAACATTTCTTTGTGAACAACCCTTTTAAAGTTTTACTTTGCAAACAAAAGATCAAATATTTCAATAACGAGTTAATTAACCCTAATTGTGACTGATCTTTTTGGACTTGATTACTACCTAACTTTACTAATTTCAGCAAGTCCTCTTCCATTAAAAAACAAACAACAAACTCTAAGGGCTGAAGAAGTGGCTCAGATGGCTGCTCTTCCAGAAGGCCTGGGTTTGATTCCAAGAACCTACATGGTAGCTCATGATCTGTAACTGCAGTTTCCAGGACCTCCGTGGGCAGCAGGCACACATGTGGGGCACAGGGTGCATGCACAAAATACCCATGCACATGAAATTAAAACACATTTACAGATTTTTTGAAACTGGGTTTTTCTACATTTTCCTGCAGTATATTCTTCTGGCGGCCCATGTGTGCAGGTCAGAGGAAAACTCTGAGGAGCCAGTTCTCTCCTTCCACCAGGCAGGGTCCAGGGGTGAGCTCAAGTCATCAGTCTGGGTAGTAAGTACCTTTATATGCTGAGCCATCTCACCGAAGAAAGTCTCCTCTTTTCTTTTCTTCCTCCACCCTTGCTTCCGTGTGTGTGTGTGTGTGTGTGTGTGTGTGTGTGTGTGTGTGTATGTGTCTGCACGAACACCTTTCTCTACATTATTGTACTATCAAAGCTGTATCTGTCTTCTCCCATCAGTTAGGAAGTTGGGCTTCCCCCCCAAAGCCCTCTACCACTCTACTTCTGAGTCAGTGCAGATGTGTGTTTTCCTTCAGCTGGTATGCCCACAGATGCTGCATCAGAGCAGAGACAGCTCAGTCACACATCATTCTATCCAGCAAGCTTTCTCAGTGTTCTCTTCCTGTCATTCTTCCTGTAGCACTCCTAAATCTGCTTTTCTAATACCATGTCCAAAAGTTTTTCAATGCGGAAATTACTGCGACAAAACTTGTGAACTGTGTATGTCCGAGATCCCACAAAGGTTAAGGGGCAACACAGTAGGCACTGTACTGGTTAGTTTTTCGTCAGCTTGACACAGGCTAGGGCTATCTGGGGAGAGGGAACTTTAACTGAGAAAATGCCTCTACCAGATTGGCTTGAAGGCAAGTGTGTTGGACATTTTCTTGACTAATAATTGCTGTGAGGTGGTTCAGCCCACTGTGGGTGGAACCATCACTGGGCATGTGGTCCTGGCTTTATAAGAAAGCAGGCTGAGCAAGACTCAGGCAGCAGCCAGTAAGTTCCCCTGTGGTCTGTGCTTCAGTTCCTGCCCCCAGGTTCCTGTCTCGAGCTCCTGCCCTGGCTTTCCTCTGCGATGAACTGTGAGGTGTAAGATGAGATAAACCATTTGTTCCCCAAGTTGTTTTTGCTCGTGGTGTTGATCACAGCATAAAATTTAGGTTATAGCTAAAAAATATCATTTCTCTGCCACCTTATCAAATCAGCTCCTCTGTGGTTGGAAGTCTGTCACATTCTGTTCGGCATCCTCATGGCTTACCATGTAAGGACAGCTGGCTCCCAGCCTAGAGTGTGCCAGCCTCCTGCTTCCTCAGACAGCTCTTCCGTTCCATGTACACCCTCCTCCTAAGCTGCTAACTAGATTCCCTTCCTCTCTCTATCCCTTTTCCTAATTCCTTTCAACATTGTCTCTTTCTTCCACAGTAGTTTCATAATCTGATTTTCTACATTATTCATAATGTTCATTCATTGACGTTCCTGTATTCCTCAGGTCCCTGGAAGGGACAGGCAGGCTGCCCTGTCTGCAGAACAAAATCACCCCACATCAGTAAGCCACTTGGGCTGGCTTACCTTTCCCAGGTACAGCAGGATGTGAAGGTGCAGTGTCCCCACCTCATTCAAAAGCAGGGAGTATATTTCCCTGATGAGCATATCCCCATAGAGATTTCCACCTGCAGCATCTGAGTTTCTGCTTCAAGGGACAAACTGGCAAGGTATTGTGCCTACTTGGTACGACTCCCTAACTTTTTCTTTAATGCATGTTCAAGGGCAGGTACTGGCCTGGCTCACAGGTACACTAACTGAAGTAAACAAAGGCACATACACACTTTTGAGAAGAATAAACCTTTAAAAGTAGTTGATTGGGGTCAGACTTTTTAGCTTTGTTGGTCTCCTTGTGGGGCTCCTGTCCCCTCTGTGTCCTTCTACCCACTGCCGTTCCTCCATAAGACTTGCTGTGCTCTGCCCAAAGTTTGGCTGTGAGTCTCAGCATCTGCTTCGATCCCCTGTTATATGGAGCCTGTCAGAGGACCCTCTATATTAGACTCCCATCCTGCTCCCTCTCTTCTATCACTTCTGGTGTCTATCCTGTTTGCCATTCAGAATGAGATTTAAGTATCCTCCCCAGGGTCCTCCTTATTGTTTAGCTTTTTTAGGTCTGTAGATTTTAGTATGGTTATTCTATATTATATGGCTAATATCCCCTTATAAGTGAGTATATACTATGTGTGTCTTTCTGTTTCTGAGTTACCTCACTCAGGATGCCTGCAGAGGCTGATACACCAACCAAGACCATGCATGGAGAGGATCTAGAAACCCCTGCTCGAATGTAGCCAATAGGCAGCTCAGTCTACATGTGGGTTCTCAAGTAAGGGGATTGGGACTGCCTCTGTCACGGACTCAGTTGCCTGCTCTTTGGTCACTTCTTCCGGATGATGCAGCCTTGTCAGGCCACAGAGGAAGAGGATCCAAACAGTCCTAATGAGACTTGATAACCTAGGGGCAGATGGCAGGGGAGGAGAACTCCCCTTCAGTGGACTAGGAGAAGGGGATGAGAGGAAGAGGAAAGGAGGGTGGGACTGGGAGGATTTGAGGAAGGGGCTACAATCAGAATATACAATTAATAAATTGTTAAAAAAAAATGTTCTTGGCTAGACAGACCAAAATGGGAAGAGCTTTCTTCAGGACAAAGAACTCAGGGCTTTTATCAGAGCTAGATAAAATCCCTTCTCAGCCCTTTTTCCTCTGTGTCACAGGCCCAGAGGTACAGTCATCTCTTCAATAGGAATGAATGTCTAAAGTCTTTGCTTAACAAATGTAGAAAAGCTGAGGACATTTTTATTCTAGGACTAATGAAGTATGTTGTGTCTTCTGTAACCTTACTAGAAAGAAAAATTTGCCTCTGGTAGTTCACAGAGTGGTACTGTTCCTTTAATCAACATTTATGAGACAACAAGGAAGCTAGTAACTAATCACTTTCCAGCAGCTAATATCCTCTAGTCCTTTTGCCCAATCATGTATATTTTAATTATAATTTAATTAATGTATAATTTATAATTAAATGTATAATTTCATTAACTAAATTTATTTATTTATTTATCTATTTATTTATCTATTTAATGTATATGGATATTTTGCCTACGTATATGTCTATGTACCATGTGTATGCCTGGTGCCTAAGGAGGCCAGGGTACTGGTAGATACCCTGGAACTAGAGTTACATCTTCCATGTGGGTGCTGGAACTGAACATAGGTCCTCCGGAAGAGTAGCTTTTAACCACTGAGCCACCTCTCCAGAGCCAGACCTTCCTCTCTTAAGGAACTTGCAAAATGAAGACATTTACCTGTGCTGTCACTGATACAAACATTATTCTCTTTGTGTAACTTTTCTGATACACATAAATGCTGGAAATGTGTAAACCCTGGTGTACTAGCTTCTCCTGTACTACACAGACTCCCAGATTTCGAGTAGGGGGGACCTGAAAGCCAGGTGCAGGGTCTACAGTGCATCACCTGCCTCTGTAGACAAACTTCATGGGCTCCACAGCCAGGGCAGTAGCTACAATGTCATCCGCATTATGTCTGCGCACTCCTACGACCATCAGCCCGTCCAGCTTGCCCACGACGAAGACCAGGTTATCCTGAGAAAAGGCTGCGGTCAGGCCTCATGAGAACAACTTGATGGCACAAAGATTCCAGCATCTCACGTGGGGTCAAGAAAGAAGTGACTGTCCCCTCCAGTACTAGGTCAGAGGGGAGAGACTATACGAGTAAAGGGTGGCACTAAAGGTAGGAAAACGGGTGTCAATGCACTACAGAGTTGTGGGTGAACAAGTGAAGACTCTGAGGCTCTGCAACAAGGCCTGCCGGCGTCATGTGGCCCGTGAGCCTACTGTGTAGCTACAGACACGGCCATATCATGCCAGCTAACACTAGGCGGTTCTCACCTGCAGACAACCCACTAAGGGAGCATGCCCCTCCCTGACTCTGACAACCGACATTTCTGGGAAAGGACAAATAAAGTCTTCCACCTGAGAAAAGGTGGGCACGATGCTACAGATGTATTCATTTTAATGGATTTTAAATATCAGAACTGGAAAGAATGATGGAAATGAAAACATCCCCATCTCTTTGTTTTCCACTCAGGGCCCATTGCAGGTCTTGGATAAACACTACACACAGTAAGGAACAGGCAAGGATGGTCAGCATGAATGAGCAGGGCCACACTGAGCCAAGGGCATCGGGGACAAGAGCACGTTTGCAACGAAGTGTCCCTTTTATCCATCAATACTCTCTGCTGCTAGACGGGTAAAGGAGGTCATACTCACAGGCCCAATAAATCCCAGAAGACCTGTCCTGGTGAAAGGCCGGTCAGAGACAGGGACCCCATCTGCAGTGACCGGGACGGTCTGCCAAAACAGGGAAGAGGATATCAGGCAGCAGATAATGCACTGACCACTAGAAACACAGGGTGGGCAAGCAGGAGAACTTAATAATGGCCAGACCAAGTGGACTTGTGCCTTCAAGATGTCTCCTGGTGATGAAGCTGAGGGGTGCAGGGTTTTTAAAGACAAACCCTACGATTACATCAGTCAGGAAGCTAAAGCATCCTGATAATGTCCGTCTTCTTGCAGAGCTTAGCAGTATTTTTCAAACACTACAAAATTATTTACATTTCCTCTTAGTTATTTCAGTTTTGTGTTTTAGCTTGCATAAATAAATGTATTACTTTGATTAATACATTTGAACCACAGCCTGGATCACAGATATTCCCAAAAGCATTACCAAAGCAGGTGTGACTGCGAAGGGAGGTGTGGAAGGCTGAGAACTGTCTCACCAGACACAAAATAGAGTTAGGACAAGATGGCATTACCTCAGTCACTTCAAACACCACAAACCGCCTGCAGCCCAGGGTTTAGTGTTCAATAGAAAGAGATTCTCAGGGCACCTGGCCTTCCATAGCCCATTTCCTCATCCTGACTACTCTACTGAGTGTCCGCCCGAGCAGGACTTGAACAACCCTCATGTATTTGTATGCCTAGTTCATGGCATTACAAGACTTACGACGAACAATAAGGATCATAATAAGAACCCAGCTGAGGTCCTGTCAATACCTTGTTGCTGGCCAAAGCCATCTAAGCCTGTGGAGGATGTGAATCACTCTGGGTCCCAGCAGCTCCCTGTAGGCCTCCACTCCACCCTGTACCTTTGGGCCCATCAACATGCAAGGGATTTGATTTCAAGGTAAAGATCAGGAAAAGAATACGAACCTCAAATACATTCTTTGTGATTCCAAGCAGTCCATAGTATGCTGTCCCAGTTGCAACAGAATTGACACATATTTCTCCAATTTCATCGGTTTTACAAAGATAAGGGGCACCATCTACCTTCACAACACATGCACTAGCTAAACAGAGAAAACAATTTAAAATCATCAAGGTATACATTTAAATAGATCATTCACAAAGACTTACTTGCTCATGTATTTGTGGGGTATTTTTCATTTGTTTGTTTGTTTTTGAGACAGCTTGTGTCTCTGGCTCAGACCTCTCTATGTAGACCAAGCTAGCCTGGAACTCACAGAGATCTAACTGCTTCTGCCTCCCAGGTGATGGGATAAAAGGTATGCACCAATACGCCTGTCATTGCTGCTGTACCTAAAGTTCTGAAAACAAGATATTGCATTTGCAGCAAATTATTATAAGGAGAGTCATGGCATGGACAGGAATAATTAAGTTCTTGTTATAAGTAATGTGAGCGCTATGGATATGACTCAATGGTAGAGTGCTTGCCTAGAATATAAGGGGTTCTGGGTCCACTGCCAGCACTAGACAGACAGACATAGAACACACGAAACACACACACACACACACACACACACACACATACACACACACATACACACACACGGTGGGGGGACAGAATGGTGGGTGGGTCAAGGGTGATTAAAAAGTTGATATAATACATTGACCAACAGAATCACATTTTCCCAATACAGGGAGATGAGCCATTTACTTTCAGCCCCACAGTAACACTCTCAGGTGTGCACAGAGATGGGTTAAAAGTCACAAAAGTAGCACAAATTACTATAAATTCACCTGATATTGTGTTCAGGACACATGCTAGATGCCCAGCACAGTGCAGCATCAGTGCTGGGGGAAGACACTTAGATCTGACTACATCCACAAGCCAGCTACGCAATGGCCAAGTGCTGGGAGGGCCCAGACCCCAGGAAGAATGCCTAGGAAGCACACGCGCAAACATTCACTGTGTGTGGCCATTTCTCAGGGTAAAGCATCTGTCTTGGACTGAAGCTTGTTAAGACATAGGATGTTTTAAAGGGAAGGGAAACACACCACGTTCACTAGGGCCCCTTCTCCCAAAGCTCATATACAGCCTGCAGTGTATCAGGACAGAAACTCTCAGGCAGAACAAGCTGTCTAGATGAGACCACTTGAGCTGCCCAAAGAAGCTGCTCTCCAACCTGTTGAGCTGACTGCAGGTCGCACAATGTTCCAGATTTCCAGCTTTGTGAGCTGACTTCCATGTTGGGCGGGGCTTTCCGTGGCACAGCTCTCTCTCTGCATAACCCAATAAAGTGCACTGGTCCACTAAGTTGGACGTTGGTGGTATCCTTAGATTGGTCTGTTATGGGATTCCCTATCTGGGGTGAGCAAACATTTGTTCATCTTTTTTCCTCAGGAAAAGTGTCACACAGCAAATGTGTAGCATACCTGGCAAATACATGCACAGCCGAACGAACAGCTGGGAGCACATGTACAGAGGTATGGGCGTGTGTGTACAGATACATGATGGGAATGAACAACACACAAGGCAGATTTGCTTGCATTACAGCAACAAAGGAAAACTACCGTAACTCGGAACACTCTTGATGTATTCAAAATCAACAGCAAGGCTGGGGAGACAGCTGTGAGTAAAGTACATGCCAGGAAGCATGGGGACCTAAGTTAAAGCCCAGAGCCCGCATTCGATTTTTTTTTTTTAAGGTCTAGTACTGGGAGACAGAGACAGGCAGGCCTAATCAGAGAACTCCAGACCAGCAAGATCCTATCTAAATAAGGTTTAGAATGGCTAAGTAACACCATCTGAGGTTGTCCTTAGGCCCCTGTGTGCATGCGCGCGCGCACGCACACACACACACACACACACACACACACACACACACACACACACACTTACCGGCATCCCCCTCTACACACAGAGATATATACAAATAAGTACCCACTCACAATTCGCCCCACAGTTTGTCACTTACTTGTACTTTGTCATAACAAGTAAAAACTATTACTCCATTCTGTTTTTATTTATTATTTTGTTGCTGTTCAGACAAGGTCTTACTATGTAGTACAGGCAGGCCTCAAACACAGGATTCCTCTGCTTCAGCATCCTAAGTACTGAGATTACTGGTCACCCACCATTCTTTCAAAAATGCTTAAACTACAAATTCAAGCATTCTACAAGGCTGCTTCTATGAGGGAGTCAAAGTATAGGAAGAAATATAATTCATATGAATTAAAAGGCAGAGCCGGAAACTATAATTTAAACCTCTATGTTCATTCCAATCAGAACTCTGCCTACACACAGGGGCAGAAGCTTTTGCGTCAGGAGTCTAGCACCTGTCGTCAAGGCTGCCTATGAAACAGACTGAAGCTTGAAGCCAGGGTGCCAGGCAGCCAGTGGGACCTACACATCAGGCAGAAGAGGGGGGAACTGATGTTGGGGATAACTGGGTATGAGACATAGCACCCTACTTCTGAAAGTCACTAACAAGGTGTCCTGACTAGCCTTGTCAACTTGACACAGCCTAGAGTCCTCTCAAAGGAGATGCCTCAGTTGAGGAGATCCCTAAATCAGACTGGTCTGTGGACCTGCCCATGATAAACTATCTTGATTATTAACTAATGTAGGAGGGCCCAAAGCACTGTGTGCTGTTCCTACAGCAGATGGTCCTGAGCTGTACAAAAAAAACAACAACAACAAAAAGTAGCTAAACATGAGCCAGCAATCAGAGTCCTCCACGGTTTCTGCTTCAAGCTCCTGCTAGGGTCCTGCCTTAACTTCCCTCACTGAAAGATAGTAATCTCAAAGTGTAAGCCAAATGGATCCTTTCCTCCTCTAAGCTGCTTGTGGTCAGAATGTTTCATCACAGCATTAGAAAGAAAGCCAGGACAGAGGAGCAGGACACTGCCCATGGCAGGAAGGGGAGAGGTCACTGTCACTGTGGGCTCTGTACAGTGTCACCGAGGGCTCCTGACCAGGTTCTGCCACTATTCCTCAGTGATGCTTTGTTCCTTTGAGGGGGTCATTCCCCACACCCCTTCTCGCCACCCTGCCTCAAAGTGGCAGGAAAGTGCTCAGGCCAACTACCACAGGAGGCTGCACCTGGCTTTTTTTTTTTTGAACCCACAGGTATTTCTGGGAAGTTTCCACATCTGTCACCACAGGTGCATGTTGCAACCTACTACTCAGGTGACCTCATCATCCAGGCATCTATGGCATCTGCTTTTTCTTAAGTTCCCCTATGGAGACTGCAGGGCATTAAATGCCTCCAAAAGCCATAGGCTAGAGGACTGTGCCTGGCATACCGTGAGCAATCTGGCATACCCGGTGCATTTTGCTCTTTCTGTTGTGTCAATCAGAGCAGGATGTAGATGCACTCTGGCTGCCTCTTACCTCCAGGCATCACCTGGCCAACATCCTGAACAGTGAGGACTGACAGCTTCTCCTCGGTGTCAACTCTGATCACACCGTAGCTCAGGCCGTTCATTGACAGGACAGCTTTTCTTGGAGGGGGTCCTCCCAGATCTGGGGGCCTAGAGAACAGGAGCACCAGCAGGCCTGTTGGCAAGGGCTATCACTCCAAGGAAGACACACTGAAGGCCAGCCTCGTCTGAGGTGCAGTTCCTCACTAAAGCACCTGCTCTGTGTATGGACTTGTCAGGACAGTGTGTTCTAAAGCTCATGTCCCTCTCTGAGGTTGGCCTTGACACTCTTCTCATCAGAAGTAGGTCCATGACTACAGGGCAAGTGACACTGTGTGACCTCTGACATGGGTCATCAGAGGTGACTCACTCTCTATCTGGCTATCTCATGACCTTCACTTAAGCCCTAGGGGAGAGGGCAGATGAGCTGGCGGAGGCCACAGTGCCGCAATGGGCTGTGTGATACTGTGCATGCATAGAGCTGGCTCAGCCCCATGGTATCTATAAAATATTACCTCCCACAGCAGATGGCCTGACAGAGCCCTTCCCAAGACATGCCCCATTCATAGTCTGTGAAAGATGAAGACGCTGCTTTGAACGCTATTAATAAAATAGCTACTTAAAACCTACATGTTTGTAGCCACACACTCTCTCAAAATTATGAGCATAATGCATACAGGACCAGGGATGAGGCAATTCTGTAGCAATGGGCTGAGGGTACAAAGCTGAAAGAGATGTCTTCTGCTATAAGCCATGTGGCCTGAAGCTCCACAGAGTGGTTCTCGAGGGCAGGATCAGCAAGAACAGGTGATTCATGATCAGGGGAGAAAATTGCCTTTGGGCCTAACTATGTTCTGGGAGCAATGTACTGTGTGCAAGAAATATAGGAAGAAACCCAGGGCCCAGATACTAGGATACTAGGACAGATGGGGTAGGGTCTCTCGGGGCAGCCTCAAGCCCTACTCCAAGTTGTAAGGTGTGACATAAAGGAAACATGCGGTGAGAATGTTTAAAAGCCCAGTGAAGAGACATGAATGTTTCTGTTTTAAACCTGGGTGTGGGATAAGAGGCTGCTTCATGGCAGGTGATTATGATTTGCCTCATGCACTAGCAGGGGCGTGATCTTTGCCAGCTGCAGAGAGCTTAATTCTGGAGACTCTGGGGAGGGTATAAATGGGAGATCCCCAAGAGGGCCTGTGGCGGCTGCAGGTCCCACTATTGCTGGTTCGTCCCGCTGCTCTGTTGCTGTTGCATTTGCTGCTGGACTTCCGGTTTGCTGGACTGCTGGATATTCTGACAGCTAAGACTGGACTTGCCCCCAAAGAACCCAATGTCTCTAATCAGCAGGAAGAAGCCTACAGAGGTCTACGTCCCCTTTCCCCCTCTAACCTTCTTTCTTTCCTACCTAATGTTGGAGGTGGGGCTGGAAGGAAGGTAGATATATAAGAACCCAACGAAATAGTTTTAAAAAAAATATGCCTGCAGAAATATCCATGAAAACAGCTTGGGCTTTAGAGGTTAGGGTACTGGATGCTTTTCTTGGCAGTTAAATGTTCTCTTCAGCAGGCCAACGGCCAGCAGACCCTCTCAGAATAAAGGAACTCTTGCTTAGTTATAATTTTTACAGAAGATCAGGCATGAAATAGCAAGGTCTCAATTTGGGAAGAAACATAAGGAAAACAACACTGAGAGAATCCAGTGTACTCCAGGAATGCGCTACCCAGCTCCAAGCACAGATCTAGACTGGTGAGGGGTGTGGAACTGCAGGCTGCACCTCTGCTCCCTGAGGGAGACTGGAACATGGATACTAAGTCCTTCTTCAGGATTCCCAATAGCTAGGAACATTCCAAACTTGGGGCCATAGGTAACCCCATAATAGATAGAAGATTTGAATGCGTTCACAGGAGACAGCACGCACTTCAGTTACCTGCGAATGGCTACCGTTAGTGCTTCAGGAGAGCTGGCACAAGGGCAGATGACCTCTGGCCTCAGACCTCTGGACTGGAAGACGTTGAGGAAGGCGTCACAGGAAGATATTGACCCTGTGTAAAGCAATGGAAGGAGAGCATGAGAGCAAACTGGAAGGCCAGTGAGGCAAGAGCACCATGCTCACCTGACAGCCAGGCTGAGTCCCAGCTGCACACAAGCTGTCTTAACAAGATCGCTGCTACAATTTGTCACAGCAACACTTTTTAGGGCAGGTGTGGTTACCATAAATCACAGCCGATCACTCCCAACTCACCAACAAGTAAGAGTCTGGCAGTCTCTCACAGGAGTCTCTTAGTCCTGTGTTTATTACTGAGGCCCCGCCCTCTTGGACCTTTTCCTGGGCTACTAGTAGAAGCCACTCTCCTGTGCTGCAGGCTCAGAACCAGCATGGAGCCTGCCAGAAATTGAGGAACATCTGGGGCCCCACAAAGCCAGGCCTGGCACTAAAGGCTGATAGCACAGCAAATGCAGCTTCTAGCAGCAGCTTTGGCGACACTCTCCCGAGGATGTCCTGCCTCTTCTCCTTTGGGTAGATTCCTGTCACTCAGGGGTGGCAGGCCTTAACAGTGGGTGTTAGAGATGTGAAAACTTGGCAACAAGGAGCTCTGCCTGCTCAGGACTCAAGTAACTATGGCCCAACATGGTGACCCTAGGGTTCCATTATAAACCCCTCCCCCCAGGGGTACCTAGGACGGAAAGGGGCATCACAGGGGCCCCAGGCTTCACATTCTTTGGGGAGGGAGGGATCTCCTAAGGAAGGAAGACAACAGACTGCTCCATGTTACCAAGACTGGATACAGCATTATAACGGACCAATACATGAGCTGCATGGTAAGGCCTATGAAGGGGAAGCTCGTTATGAGGTACCTAGAGGAATGTGGATGGAGTGAAACAAGACAAGGCTATTACGGCTAACACTTATCCCCAGAAAGAAATACTGGAGGGAAGTGATGTGCTCAACGGACCACTGGATGCAGCTGTGCACGTGAGCAGGGATGAGAAACTATGGATGGGGGAGGGAGACGCCTTGCTTGTCTCAGGTGTGCACCAAGAGAATGAGAGGCTCTTGGGGGTACTAGGTGCCTGCTCTGCTCACCTGAAGGATGGGGTACACAGAAGAATGGGGATAACTAACTGGTGCTGCAAAAGAAGTCCCTTGCTC
This sequence comes from Psammomys obesus, assembly GCF_907164565.1. Taxonomy (NCBI): domain Eukaryota; kingdom Metazoa; phylum Chordata; class Mammalia; order Rodentia; family Muridae; genus Psammomys; species Psammomys obesus. Next base: position 331,600 of record NW_026590405.1, read on the forward strand.
AACAAGTGTCACTGAGGCTCTCGTAGAGGACACCTGACCCAGGCCCTAGGCAGTCCTGGCCCTAAGAAGCTCACACAGCACCACAAAGGCAGTCACACTCCTGTCATACACAGGAGGGTCCTCAGTGCTTAGGCAGCAGCCACAAAGCTCTCCTCCAGGAGGGCTTGGGTTGGCCAGAGACACATGGAGGAAGAATAGCTGGGGTCCTGTGAAGGAAGTTGGGGTTGAGAACCAAGCAAGGGAAAGCCTAACGCTAAAGGGCAAGAGGATCAGGAGGTCCCTAACAAATCAGGGACCCTATTTATGACATAATCCAGTGACCTCTTAAAAACAATGGGCTTGCATTAAAAATCTCAACTGTATTAAAACGTCTTATAAACTTAGCATGATAGTAAATACTACGCAACTCACCAGTGAGTCACCAACAAGAGGCAGCATGTCACAAAACAGTATAGGACACCTATCAAGGCAGTGGTAAAGCTTTACTTTTGTTCAACATGTTCCATTTTAATAGGGTGTTTAGTCCTGGTGGCGAGTCAAGAACAGTGGGAGCACGCAGCACAAATCCGCCCTGCACCACACAGTCTACTCACATGGGTTAGCGCCATCAGCCACAATCAACATGCGCAGAGAGCTGAGACAGACGTCTCTCTGGCCTCGCTGTGCCAGGAGAGACCAGTGCATATCACGGGACTTCACCAGGGCAGCCCGGGCTACAAAGAGAAGGGAGCATAGGTGAATGTGTCGAAAGGGCAGCCAGCCCCTCACTTCAAAATACTGTTGTGCTTCACCCTATTCACCACACAGAGGGTGAAGGACCTGCTCTATGGACCACACTTTTGTCTGCTATCTATTATCAGTTATCTCATGTGCTTCCTGACCTACTCCCTTTTCTCCTTAAAGCTTAATTCTGAGATACATTTTTAGATATCACAGACCTATTTTCCAGCCTATTATTTTTAGTTTACATGTGTGGGTATTTTGCCTGCTCCTATGTCTGTGTACCATGTGCATACAGTGCCCACAGAGGGCAGAAAAGTGGCATAAGATTCCCTGCAGCTGGAGTTATAGATGGCTGTTAGCTGCCATATGGTTGCTGGAGACCTGGGTCCTCTGGAGAAGCAGCCAGTGCTCTTAACCAGAGACATTTCTCCAGCCTCAGCCTTTTAAAAATTAATTTTCATTATTTCATTACTTTATGTAAGGGTGTTTTGCCTGCATTTCTGCCTGTGCACCATGTGTGTGCCTGGAACTGTACTCACAGACAGTTGGGAGCCACCAAGTAGGTGCAGGGAATTGAACCCAGCTCCTCTGGAGAACAGGCAGCACTCATCTGAGCCATCTCTCCAGTCCCCCAGACTTCTCTGCTTAATTAGAAGTTTTATCTTATCTGGTTGTTCCATCTCATGCTGCACGTTGTCTCTCCCCAGGGTGCTGACCCTTGATTCGTGCTGCAGGGCTTTGGAAGCCTCCAGGTCATGAGGTGAAATGAACTGGGATTTGAACGAACTGAGTCAGCCTCAATGAGTGTGCAGAGGCCAGTGAATCCCACTCCCTTCAACAAGGCTTTGTCTTACTCCATAAAATAGGATGAAAGACATTCCGTAATAGGAATGCTGATCTGGGATATGCCTACAAAGTATATATTGTCATCAGCATTGGCTGGGTACAGTAAGTCAGTCTTAGAAGCTGCTGAGCTCTACAGGATAGAAACAAAAGGATGCTGGAACTGTGCAGTCACATGAGCAGGGATTCCTGACTGGTACCGAGAGATGCCTCAACCTATGGAAGGTAAGAAGAACAAGGCACAGGCTCCACAACCGGCCTATCTCATCCATCCCATCCTGCCTGTCAACAGACCATATCATTTGAACAACAGCCTTGTTACTGGTGGCTTTAAAAGATCCAACTGCAAATTAAAACCATCTCAAAAAATATGATTAGGAATACCGATGTGATTGTGAAAGAAACTTTAAAAGAATAAAACCAGGCATTCCTGGTCCTCCAGTAAAGAGCCCAGTTACTCCACTGCAAGTAACTGTCCAGGCACTGAGCAGATCTAGACCAGAATGGCTCTTCAGCCCACACCTCTAGTTCTCTATGTTGCCTTCGTGTTTTCTTAATTACAAAACACCAGCTCATAGGGAATTCTTTAAAGAAAGACGAAGCAAGTACCTTTATAGGAACACACTTTCTGAATCCAGGAGAGCGGGTTGACCTTCATTAGTGCATATGGGATGCTGATGACATGCATCCGATTCATGACACTCTGCAAAAAAAAAAAAAAAAAAAAAAAAAAAGAAATGGACCAGATCAGGGGGAGGCAGGAATAAACTATGCCAGAGCAAGCAAACCAAACCTAACAAAGTGGCATGTCAATATTTCACGGGTTTGGTTCATCTCTTGTTCCCACCCCAATCACTAGCAAACAACACTCACTGTTAAGACTCCATGCCACAAACCAGCATCCCTTTTGAAGTCCAGCACATTCGTTAATGTTTCGGCTGCAAGCGGACACAGAAAGTTAAACTGATGAACAGCTCTCCATAAATCCTGCACACGTCGAGCACATCCTGAGATGAGTATGTAACCAGCACACCAGAGCTTCAGGAAACAGACGGCACTTCCAAACACCATGCACCAGTTCACAGCGAGCTAAACTACCTGCTCAGACGACGGGAGCAGAGGTCCATGCCGATCTTAACTCAACAGCACAAGGAGCACTACACACAGCAGGAAGTGCGGGAAGGTCACTGCGTGGTCCCACCATTCTGAGGGCCACCTCTCAGGAAGGATGACAAACTGCCACAACACTCTTATTTCTCAGCTTCCTACCAGACTCCAATTTTCACACCCACAGCCTCCCCATCTCACACCCACAGCCTTGCATCTTTACTTGTACGAAGCAGTAACATGCAGGACAGAAATATGGTTGCACTGTAAGTGACACTCTCCCTGTCCCTGTTAGCTGAAGAGCCAATTTAAGGTGGAATGAATGAAATGATCGGCATTAGATTGGAAGAACTCACAGGACTTGGTTTTATAGAACTAACTTTTAAAAATCACTGAAGTCCTTGGAAATACCTGAAAATCCTCCTCCAAATCTACACAAGGTATTTATGACTATGGCCACAGACTAACTCTTGAGATTAAACATCCATATGTTATATATTTAAATATACTTCTCAATTTTACTTTCCAATTTATTCAATTCCAGTTTTGCAATGTAAGAAAACTACCATGAGTCTAATTTTAGTATTTAAAATAATGTATTTCATATTGGTCTTATAAGTATATATAATTTATTACCTAGCAATATAAAATAATATTATTTTAGAATTAATATTAAAGTAAATTAGAGGCTGCTTCTCCTTTAACAAAGATAATCTGAGCATAAAGATTATACTTAAGCATTTACATGCATGACTGCTCAAGCCACAAACACATTTACTGAAAATGAAAACAGGAGCAGGAAATGGTGTCCTGGGATGAGTGTTTTCTACTTTTCATAATGCAAACTGCACTGCCCTTCAGCACATCAACAATCCACCCAGCCACTATGCATACGAATCACTGGTGCGCAAGTCTCACACGCCATAAAGTCAGTGTTAGTATGACTTCATTGAAACTGCCCTAACGGAGCAGTATGGGCTCTGCAAAGGGGCACCTTATTCCCCCCAGTCCTGAATAAGCCAAGACCCTCCCTCTCCCAAGGGTACCGGTAGATGGCTGCATCTCAGCCTGGTGCAGCTGCATTGAAAGTTAACATGCTATGCACATGGTGGATGAGCTATGCACAGCAACGGACTCTAGGGGGAGACCGGGTATGTCAGATACCTACGAAGGTGGCAAGAGCTGCAATCCAGGATGTCTGACCTTACCTTCCATGTACCCGCATGCCTGCGTCAGAGCCTGGCACTGCGCCAGCAGCGATGAGTGGGACACAGTGACCCCTACTGTGCTGCCTTCTTTGCTGGTTTTATACTGTAAAATTTCAAGGAAGAAAAACAGTGATGTATGTTTCTATAACCACACCAGACAGAAGGAGGCTGATGACTCTTGAGAAGTAGCAGCTGGAGCCATCTCTCCCTTAGAGCTTTATGTCCTAGCTCTTAGGGGACCTGAAATAGTGCTAGAGGACAAGTGCACACAGCTGCATCCTAACTGCTTGCATCCTAGGAAGGACAGTTGGGAATGAATTGGGTCAGAGTAAAATTTGAAATGACCCAAGTAAGGTTCCATATGGCACTATGTGCCTGGAGTAGAGGTAATATAAGGGGAACATTTAGCCCTAAAGCATTAAGTAGTTGTTTTGTTTTGTTTTTTATAAAAACCAGGCCCAACCAAGCCTGTGAGGGATGTCTGTACACCAATGAGCATGTCCTTACTTCAATGTAGGCAGTTCCGGACCCTGTATCCTGGGCCAGCGGGTACCAGTCTTTGGGAGGCTTCGTCAGATGCTTCCCATCAATTACCAACCAGGATAGGGGGGGCCAACCTGTGACAGCAAACAGGATAAGGGGTGGAAGGCAGTCAGAAGGCTTTGCACCACACATATGGAGCCTGTTTCCAACATGCAGTCACCAGTAACACAGGAGCTGTGGGAGTAAGTTTTATTTTCATTTCCTTTTAATTAAACAGATGAACATGGGCATAACAGGTGAACTGAATCAGACAAAAGCCTAGAAGGTATCACTTTTGCTAAAGCCCCCACTCCCCAGCCCTTGGGTTTGGTTTCTGGCACACCATGCCTAGAAGGTGTGGCCAGAACTCGGACTCCTGTGACCCGGGAGCCTCACCTTTGAACGTCGCCACCTCTCCTGTTGGTGCCTTGGGCAGGCCCTTCTGACAAGCATCTGTGGTCAGGGCCAGGGTCACCCCACAGCTGCCCAGGAGAAACCCAACCTGCTGGCTGCCTGCATCCTACAGAAGACAGAGCAATGGCAGAGGAGGAGGAGTGCTTGTTGGGTGGGGAGGGGACAGTGAGAGGGTGGGGTGGGGAGCAAAAACTGCACCCCAACGGCTAGAGCACAGGCTGTGGTTCTTTCACCCTTCGTAAAACTTGCAAAATAATTCAGTCTTATTATCAGCAAGCTATTCTATTTTCATGAAAATGAGACAAGTATTTGAAATTTAGAAGGAGTTGTTTTGTTTGTTTTTGTTTATTTACAGTGAAATGTAAAGGTCTGGATAGTGGGACTTGAGCACGTCTTAATTGACTCTAAACATAACAGAAATTAATAGTGACTCAAGTCTGACACTCACAAGTGACCCTGGAGGTCTGCCCTCACCACAGTTGTCACCATATACAGAAACACTTTCCCTTCACTCAGACCTTCTTTTGTACATGGCCCTCAGCAACTTCCATCATTTCCTTTATATGATCTTAAGAAATCTTGAGGTTTTTCTCTAAGAATCACTGTATTCAGATTCATGGCTCTCCCGTTAGATCCCTGAGACACTATGGGGTTCTTGAATACTTGTTATTCATAATGCTCATGTTACCAACTGCATGAACACAAGTAAAAGAAACACAAAAATGCCTGATTTTCTAAAACACATCAGTATTCTGCTCAAATATTTTCAAAAATTAGACTGTTGATACTTATATCCAACATCAGTCAAGTTCCTCACAGTAACAACTCACGAACTGAAAAAACTGCCTGCCACATAAGTGAACAAGAAATGCATGAGAATACATATCCCATTTATTTGACATTTAATAACTAAAACACCAAAACTGCCTGAGTCACAAAGGAAGACAAAAACACCCATGATCTCTTTTGGGAAATTCAGGCAGATGATATGAGTGAGAACTCTGCCCCACCTAAGGGCAGATCCGTCTGTAAGGCAAACTCCATGCAGCTATCCTCGAAGGTCTTGGGAGGCTGTTTGATGCTTGCCTCCTCCAGGAACCTGTTTAAGCCAACATCCCACTGTGAAGAGGGAGCTAATCGCACAGCACCTAAAGACAACAGCAGAGGGGCCGAGTCCAGGGCCTGACCCCCATCTTGTTACCTTTCTTGTTAGTGGTACTTCTATAGGGACAGGAACCAGCTCCGCCAGAAGACACCCGTAAAATGCAACCATGAACATAACGGGGTCACTATTTGGAAACACAAGTGCCACCTACAAGAGGAAAACAACAACAAAAACTATGAGAGCTCAGGAATCATTGATATTTTTCATCTTTTAGAATTTCTGTTAATTAAATAAAGATTAGATAATTTATTTTTTTATTTTTTCAATTTAGTTCAGAAAATCTAATTTTGTTCAAGGATATATAGAGATGACCTGTCTAAAAAAAAAAAATCTAATGTTGGAATTCCTTCTTGTCCCTCAAATTTCCATACTCATATAGCTTTGAGCAAACAGTTGAGGGTACAGCCTTGACTACACATGGAACAAAAGTGTTCAGAGTTGCAAGCTAAGGCCTTCTGATGCGTGCAGACTGAGAGCCAGATCTACCACCCATCCACAGACTGTCACTGTCAATGAACAGTCTTATCATCAGCTTTGGGGGCAAGTGTCTAACCCACTAAGTCATCATACCAGCCCAATTCATTATTTAGAAACACTTATTTCCTTGCATTTTATTTTTTAAAAAAATTAGGTATCTGTTTTCTTTCCTATAACCATATAAATATTTATTTGGGTCTACCATAATCCCAACTGTCCTTTAAAAAAATACTATATGGCCAAAGTCATAACTATTTATGGAATAAAATTTTACATGACCAAAATATAGTATCTGGTCTTGTAATCATAAGTAGTAAGTCAGAACAGTAACTGAGAGCCTCTGAAAAGGCAAACAGTGGCTTACCTCTATCCCTCAAATTCCAAGACAAAATTTAAGCTACGTCTATTTATCTTCATTCTGTACTTCAGGTTTACAAGCTGCGTATCTAACAAGCTTATTGAAAAGAAAACCTTCAAAAGATGATTAAATAGTGGTTGCCTCAGCTATAAGCGTGAGACAAGATCACTGCTACAGAGAAGGTGCTTTTGGAGAATCGGTTATGCTGAGGTGTGTTTATGCACTCTGTAAGGTACTTTATCACAGGAGCGTGATTTTCCCAGCAGTCACTATGAGCTTGCTGAACTTTTCATTTTAACTCTCTGTACAGATTCTCTCACAAGTCAAGAAAGTATCTGGAAGTATTTGTCTCTATAAGAATGCTTTCTAAATAAATAAATAAACTAGGGGCTGGGGAGATGCCTCCATTGGTAAAGAGTGTGCTGTGCAAGCATGAGGAGCTGAGCTTGATCAGAACCTGCATTTTAAAAGGCCAGGTATGGTGTCATGTGCCTGTAATCCCAGCAGTGGGGAGGTGGGCACAGTGGCTCCCCAGGACTCTATGGCCTGTCCAGTCTACCCTATTTGGCAAGCTGACAGCCAGTGAGGGGTCCTGCCTGAAAAAAACAAGGTAAAGAGTTCCTGAAGGGTAACACCTGAGGCTGTACTCTGTCCTCTACATGCATGTGCACACATGTTCTGAAAACTGTTTGGAAATGGAAGTGCATGTAAAACACCATCTTCCCACTACAAGGCTGAGGCCACTTCCTCCAGTTTCACTGCTAAGAAGTTTCAAAGCCACTGTGATGGCTAGTTCTGTGTACACATTATTCTCTATTCCCACCATAAAGACCTCTAAGATTCTTTGTGCCCGGGGCTACACAGTTGGCTTGTACGCTTTGGCGTGGGCCTGCAATCCCCTTCAGTGTGCACACTCTCCAGGTACAGAGCTTCATTCTGCCACCGCTAGTCAAGTGACTCTGCTTTCTGCCCTGTCTCTTCTCTGATCATGGTATCGTCAGTGCTGGGCTGTCACTTCTCTTTCTGTTCTTCCTGTGTATGCTGCTCTCTTCTGCTACCACCTCTCCCTCCTTCATTTGTTGAAAGGGTCACTTAGTTTTATTTTATGTGCATGAATGTTTTGCTTGCATGTATATCTATGTGTACCACATGCATACAGAGGACACTGGGCACCCTGGAAGTGGAGTTACAGACTAGTATAAGCCACTATGTGGGTGCTGGGAACCAAACCCTGGTGCTCTGGAAGAGCAAGTGCTCTTTATCACTGAGCTTTCATCTCTTGAGTCCCGCATTTTTGGTTTCCTAAGGCAGAGTATCACTATGTAAACCAAACCAGCCTGGAGTTCAAAGCCTTCTGCTTCTTTAGTGCTAGGATCGCAGACATGCCCCGTGCCCAGCTCACTTTCCACTTCTTGGTCTTTCTAAATAGACGCCTTTTCCTAACTTGCGAAGCATTTTAATTTCAGATCTCAAGGAACATTACTGTTTAGACCTTGTCTTCTGCACCTAGTAGTTTTTTCTACTTTCCTCCTTCCTTTCTCACTCACCCTCTCTTCCCTTTGCTTTGTCTTTGACCTGTTTTCCTTAGACGGAAGCTTCCTGTGGATGGAATCACATGAGGGAGTAAAGTGCTGAGAAGCCCCTTGGAATTCCCAGTTAATCTGACACCTTCCTGTCGGACGCCTGTTACCAGGACCCCTCACTCTCATCACCTCTGTCACCTTCCACCCTAACCAACTAGTGGCTCTGGGGTAAACTCTTGTTCAGCCTACCTGGAACAGTCCAACCCAGCAGAGCTTCCTATGGTGACAGAGCTCGCCCACTCCGACTCCACGGCCCGTTACCCACGTTAGCTGCCGAGTCCCTGCTGTGCCATCATTTAGCTCTTATCACAGAGCTTTCCCACATTAAGTATTTTTTCATTGCTAAATCTAAACCTCCCACATTAACACTATAACTCTAAACGACCAACAGCACTTCAGTTTCAGTAGGATACATATTTGGGTCTCTATTTTGACACACTTCTGTAAGATTATATTCTAGATTACTTACTCTGTCTCCGGGTTTAAGCAGTGGCTCATTCTTACTAGTCAGTTTATTAAGTAGAGTATAAGCTAATTTTAAACTCCGACTCCAAAGTTTGCCTAAAACAAAACAAAAGCAGTAAGCAATGTTAGGTTGTAAGAAGCTAGTAGTTAACATTTAATGCAGGGAACATGTATCCCATACCATACTATTCCTCCCTCGGCTTCCAACTGAATTATTTCCTACAATATCACAAGGAACACCACCGCTTTCTCTCAAGAAACAACCTAAATTTACTTTTATTTATACAAATAAGATCGTATTACAAAAATCAGTCAGCAAAAGGCCACACTATGTGTATGTATGTGTACACACATGTAGAGTGTGTATCATTTTCTAGGAACACGACAACATATCACACTGCCTTGTCCAAATAACACTGCACTCTGAATGTTTTCTTATGACTCATTAACGATGTCATTTAAGTGCGGGACTTTCAGGAGATGAGTTATACCTCCCTCCCTACGAGTTAGCTGGGAGAACCCGCAACACTAGAATGAGGCATCACAGAGAGCAGCTCCCATGTTTACACCCGTCCCTTGTGAGTTCTCAAAAATCAAAAGCTTCACTGAGAAAGGACACAGTAAAGGAGAAGTGACGGGGACAGCATGTGTCTGGGTAGGAAGACAGGAGTCCACTGCTAACAGCCCCCAGCAGCTTCAACTTCAGTGCACTGAGTCAGAGGAGACACAGACACCGGTTCAGCTCCTTAAACTTCTTGTGTGCAGTCTGGCAGCCATGTTCTCCTTCTGAATAAACACTCGTATGTAAATAACACTAAAGCAGGTGCTATACTGCCGGGTGTGAACTGTGAGACCCGAGAAACCCATGAGAAAAAGATCAAACTACAAATAGGTTTCAGCTAGCCTGCTTGAAAAGATCATCCACATTTCCCAACAGAATCTAGCTGTCTGTCGTCAGTAACGCCTCTTGACCAAGTCAGTTTTACCTCAAGAATACAAACTCTGAGACTATCAGCATAGTCTGCCATGTTAACGGAGCAAAAATAAAAAATAAGGTGATAATCCCAAAAGGTAGATGAAAATTAAATAAACAGTTTTAAAATGACTGTTAAAGATTTAAGTCCTTAAGCTAAGAATGAGAGGAAACAAGCTTCCTTAATGTGAGAGAGTAACATTAAAAGCTGAACAGGAACTATCAAGGACCTTCCTATGAGAGCAGAGGCAAGGCAGGGACGTCTGCCTTCAACATCAGACTGTCAGAAGGCAGAGGGTAAAATAGCTGGAAGTAAAACTGTTGTGTGCAGATGATATGATTATGCACTTGGCGAATCTTTTACAAGTGAATTTAGGAAGGCTGCCGGATTTATCAACATACAAACACCATTTGATCTTTTTTTTTTTTTTTTGGTGTTTTCAAGACAGGGTTTCTCTGTGTAGCCTTGGGTGTTCTGGACTCACTTTGTAGACCAAGCTGGCCGCAAACTCACAGAGATCAGCCTGCCTCTGCCTCCCTGAGTGCTGGGATTACAGGCGTGAACCACCACTGCTTGGCCACCATTTGTTTTTTTAAGAGAACCTAAAAGCTACAAAACTATTTATATATTTATGAGTTACTGTCACAAGAGACATAAAAGGCTCTCCATAGAAAATTATAATCAGGGGCCAGCAAAATGGTTCAATGGATAAAGGCACTTGTCATAAAATCTGCCAACCCAAATGGTGGAAAGAAATGACTTCCTCAAGTTGTCCTCTGACCTCCATGTGGATGCCATGATAAGCATGTGCATGCATGCACACACGTTAAAAAAGAAAGAAAAAGTATACGACAGTATTGACAACAGAGTCTCAAAAATGTGAAGTTATTAATTCCCAAACAGATTCAAAGCAATGCCCATCAAAATCTCAGATTCAGACACTCAACAAGCTACTTCATGAACAGACCCTGAAATACAGAGCACAAAGAGCTAAGACACCCTCAGCGGTAAGAGAAAATGCTCTAATGTGTCAAACTTGTTATATAAAGCTATGACATCAAGAGTGTGGTCAGGACAGGTGTGGGGGCACACACCTTTTCATTCTAGCGCTCGGGAGGCAGAGGTAGGTGGATCACTATGAGTTCAGGGACAGCCTGGTCTATAGAGACTTCCAGGACAGCTAGAGCCACAACAGACAAACAAGAAAATGTGCCATCTGGGTGGATTTTCCTGCTTTACGGTGTGCACCTTGTGTCGTGTCTGCTGTGGCGTGTATACAACAGTATCCCGTGAACAGGACACCCAATGCTTTCTGCTGATACTCGCCATAGGTGAGGGTGCAGGTGGCTTTCCCCGCTGTATCCAAGGCAGTCAGGCAGGGGGCTTTGGGCTGTGTTGTGGCCCACAGCTGCAGTGCAGCCAACAGAGATGGCGGCCCGGAAGTCCCCACAGACAGAGGCTCTCCCTTCAGCACTGCCATCTGATCCCCCTCAGGCTTGGGCTGATTTGGATCTGGTTGCTGAACTGTAAAGCAACATCAAAATTTTAAACCCAACATTTCACAGTACAATGTACACATTGGTTTACTGATAACTGTACTCTATGATTTCACTTTGTAACCAAAATTATAAAAGATTTACAATAATATACTCAGATTTTGTTTTCCATCATTTTAGTCACAGACAAATTAACCAAAGGACTAAAAGAAGTCAGTTTCAGATGCTAATTACCATTGGTATTTATTCTCACCATTCTGCTAATCACAGCCTGATACAACAAAGGTGAGTACAGGGCATTTCTACCTTCCTCCTTTGGGGATGTCTGTGGCATGGTGGCACTCCACAGCTCCAAATTAAGAAGGCTTTAGCGCTTGAAAAACAGGTCCTAGTGACTGGCTCACTTAGGGTAAGCAGAACCACCTCTGCAGTCAGGCATCAGGGAATCGGGTGCCCTCTTCTGACCTCCACAGGCACCAACAACACACATGTACATATATGTAGGCAAAACGCTCACACATAAAGTAAAATGAGAAGTTTAATAATTACAAAAACACACTGGCATTATTTGAGAGGAAAAGTCTATTTCTAGGGGTTATGTAAACAGCTCTGCCCCAGTGTTCAATAAAACTGCTCTCTAGGCTGTGGACACAGCTTAGTGGTAGAGTATTCAACTACATGTGTGAGGTCCTGGATTCAATTTTCAGCCCTGGAAGGCGATAGGAGAAAGACTTTTCTTTCCAACAGCTCTGATGTAAACAGAAAAAGAAAGACCGCTGGTGAGTATGGTGGCACCCACCTGCAACCCGGCTCGGAAAAGGTTGGGGTAGGAAGACTACGTCTTTAAAGCCAGCCTATGCGGGGGCTGGAGAGATGGCTCAGAGGTTAAGAGCACTGGCTGCTCTTCCAGAGGTTCTGAGTTCAGTTCCCAGCAACCACATGGTGGCTCACAACCATCTATAATGAGGTCTGGTGCCCTCTTCCAGCATGCAGGTGTACATGCAGGCAGAACATTGTATACGTAATAAATAAACAAATCTTTAAAAGAAAAAAGCCAGCCTATGCAGGGTGATTTTACATTCTCTGCCCCCAAATTTTGCTTTAAGAAACATATACTATGAACTCTGAACTTAAAAGGTACTATCTAATTATCAAGGACAACCAGGTTCTAGTCAGGTGTAGAGGAGATGCCCATTATGCAACATGGCACAGAGGCAAGGTAGTGAGGGCTAGCTGTGAGGTGCCTGTTGTCTGCATGCATACACACACACATACATACATACACACATGCATAAGCACTCACACACACATACATACATAAATATACACATATGAGCAGTGGCTTATTTCCAAGCTCGATGTGCTTCCTTTTACTTTTGCTAGTTTTCTTTTTAAAAAAGAAACATGTATCATTTATAAATGAGAGGCTAAAATCAAATGCTTTAAAGCCACGGGATGACAAGTATTTCAGACTTAAAGTTTAAATCAAATTTAAGGAATCAAAAAGAAAAAAAATTAAATCATCCAAATGAAACAAAAGGCAGAAAGCACTTTCGTGAGGTGCTAACTACAGGCTGCACGGAGAAATTCTAGGTCACTTTAATGTAAGCCGCAAGTTCTACCTGCTGTGTGCAGGGGGCATCAGTGTGGCTCCACGCTCACCGCTGCTGACGGTGACCACTACACGCTGCACCACATGTGTTACAGCATGTGGGGACTCACAGGAAATGCACCCTTGCCTGCCTCCAGACTTTGTGGCCACTTATCCACGAAAACATGGAGGATCAAGTCAGAGAACTCTACCTTCCAGTAATTCCTCAAAATCATCCACAAAGAACTCCTTCAGCGGAGGGCGCTTTGGCCTCTTCAGGGTATTCAGCAGCTGCTGGATTTTGGAGGACACTCTGCTGTTCACAGGCACACCTGCCAAGGGAGAGCAGAGAAGGGCTGAAGCTGTGTCAGGCCACACCCACTGGGGCGTGCACTGGGTGTGAGGTTTGATAACACACTGTCTGGGTTTTTTGTTTTTATTTTTTTTACACACTGTTAAGTGTAGCAGACTTGCACATCCAGCCAGGTGCTGGCCCTGTCAGCCATCTTAGACTGTACTAATCCACTGGACAAGCATTTACTGAGTGCCTCTCAGGAAACGGGATCTGTTTTGAGCTGGCAGTTTACAAAGTAATCCAGAACTTCTGTGGGGAAGAGGGTAACTCCATGGTCCTTTGAGAGAAGGAGATCAAACTCATTGCATGGTCTTATTAGAATATAGTCTGTGGATACTAGAGAAATGGCTCAGTGGCTAAAAGCAGTGGCTGCTCTTCCCGAGGACCCAGGTTCAAGTCCCAGCACTTACATGGTGAGTCAAAACCATATGTAACTCCAGTTGCAGAGGAGCCAGTACCCTCTTCTGGCCTTGTGGGCCCTGTGTGCACATAGTACATGCAAGCAATCAATATACATAAAAAAGTAAAATCTCAAAAAAATGCTGCTCAACGAGAATATAATCTACTTTTCTTGCTCTTCTGCAGAGGCCACACGTGTCTGACAGCAGCAGACCCCTGTGCCAGCAATAGAAACTTGAATGTTTCTGTCAGCCAGTCAGGCACACAACACTAAGGCCAATGATGTCTACTGTGGCAGAAACTTTTCCTGTATATGTGATTTCTGTCAACATGCAATGAATTTAATACAATGAATTTACAATACATTAATTCAGTGTAAGTTAGGTATGGTGACACATGGCTTTAATGCCAGTACTTGGCAGACAGAGGCATGTGGATCTCTATGAATTTGACGCCAGCCTGGACTTCATAGGCTTCCAGGTCAGCCGTGGCTATATAGTGAGACCCTATCTTGAAGGAAAGGAGGGAGGGAGGGAGGAAGAAATGAGAGAAGAGAGGAGAAAAGAAGAGAATTTCAATTTAATTTTGTTTTAAAGGAGTAAATTATTGGGGCTGGAGAGATGGCTCCATAGTTAAGAGCACTGGCTGTTCTTCTAGGACCCTGGTTCGATTCCTAGCACCCACATGGGCAGCTCATAATCACCTGCAATTCCAGTCCCAGGGGATGCGATGCCCTCTTCTGGCCTCTGTGGGCATCAGACCCACATATGGTACATACATATATGCAAGCAAAACATCCATACACAAGAAAGAAAGAGAAAGAGAGAGAGAGAGAGAGAAAGAGAAAGAAAGAAAGAGAGAAAGAAAGAAAAAAGAAAAAGAAAAAAGGAGAAATAGAGAGAGAAAAAGAAAGAAAAAGAGAAAGAGAGAAAAAAGAGAAAGAAAAAGAGAAAAGAGAGAGACAGAGAAAGAAAAGAGTGAGAAAGAAATGTAGATGATCAAATCTATCCATCTCCCTACAACACCTTCCTTATCCCTCCATCACTGTGTTTTATTCCCAATTTCATATGCCTTCCCTCCCTTCCTTCCTTCCTCCCTCCCTCCCTCCGGCCCTCCCTCCTTCCTTCCTTCTTTCCTTCTATTAATGCTGCCAGTATGTACCTAGGTGTGGGCTATATATTGGAGCATGGGTAATCTCTCAGGGGTATTACCACAGCTATTATCACAGCAGCCATCAGTTGCCAACAGTTCCTCACTAGGAGTGCAACTTCATGATACCCTCATTAATGCATGCCTGGACGTAGTCACAGCTGCCGTGAGTTCATGTGTACAACTGCCCCCTTATAGTCAGAAAACATGGTTTCCTTGTAGTCCTCTATCCCCTCTGGCTGTAGAATCTTTCTGATCCTTCTTTCATAATGATCCCTGAGCTTTGGGAGGAGTGAATGTAATACAGCTGTCCCATTTATGGCTGAACACGCCTTAGTTTCTTAGTCTCTGCACCTTGACCAGTTGAGGGTTCTCTAAATGAGTGTCAGTTACAGAAAGCAGCTTCTCTGGTGAGGGCTGAGAATGCACTGATCTATGGATATAAAGGTAAGTAAGTAACTGGGGCAGTTTTAATACTGCGTTCATGTAGTGAACGGTCGTAAGTTCTCCCATGGGGTCTCTGACGTACCCAGCCACAGGTTTTTGCCCTACGTAATGGTACCAATGATTTTATCCTGTTGAGCTGCCTTAAATCAAATCACAAAGTGGTCGGTTACTCCAATAATATTCATGCCACTACTACACCAATGGGCAAGTCTTGCCAGGCCAGTAATTATTTTAGCTTTGTAGGGTTCACAGAAGGATACGACTGCTGACTAGCTTTCTCCCCAGTAAAATGCATAGTGCCTTCCGGCACTATAAGAGATAGACAGTAGTGATGAAATTTCCAGGTTGGTAATATCTACATTTTTCCATGACTAAAGTATATAAAGTATATGACGCTATGACTAAAGTATAGCGTGCCTTCAACAATAGGGTTTTACCATCAAGTTCTGCAAGGGAAACATAAAGCAATGACAAAGACCTGTAATCTGGTAATCTTCACTGAACAGCAACTCAAAAATAGATACACCACTGGGCATGGTAGCACACACCTTTGCTCCCAGTACCTGGAAGGCAGAGGCAGGTGGCCCTTTCTGAGTTGGGGCCACCCTCATCTACATAGAAAGTTCCAAGCCAGCCAGGGTTACACAGTAAGACTTGGGCTTTTTATTTAATAGCCTATGTTGTCTGAGTGAGGCACTGCTCCCTCCATCCTCCCACCCCCACACTACAGGGTAATTCCATTTATGATTAGATTTAAATGAATTAATTTTTAAACTTAAGTTTTAATGTCTAATATCATAAACCAGAAGCTCCATGATATCCTCAGTAGTTCAGAAACACTGCTTTGTTCCAGTAGATGGAACATCAACAAAAGTCTACATCCTGATATGTAGGCAGCAGGCAGAGGCAGAGAGAGAGAGAGAGAGAGAGAGAGGAGGAGAGGGAGAGAGATGGAGAGAGAGAGGGAGAGGGAGGGGAAGAGAGATAGAGAGAAAGACTGACTGGGCCTGGCATGGGCTTTTGAAACCTCAAGGCCTATCTCTAATAACCTCCAACAAGGCCACACCTCCTATTCCCTTCTAACTCTTCTCAAACAGCTCCACTCCCCTATGACTAAGCAGTCAAGTATGCTAGCTGATGGGATCCATTCTCATTCAAACCACTACACTGTGTAACAGACAAACTGAGAAAGAACACTCTCTACTTATACCCCTTCCATCTTGCTCCTCTTCTTAAAAGATAACCTTCTCACTGCTTTCTGATCATCTTTCCTGTACACTTTTTACTGCAAAGAAGTACAGACATAGTCATGGTTTGGTATCGTCCCCTTTCTGACACAGATGTGGAAGATTATGAATATCCTTTGACTCTGCTTCTCCATTTAACAACACCTTGAAAACCACTTTAATATAGTTCACAAAGATCCTTCTCATTCTCTCTGACAAGTACTCTGCAACGTGAACCTACTAGCTTTACTGAGCCAATTTGTGAGGCCAGAACAATTTATAGTTTCTAATATAAATAATTAAAACCAGTGCTGTAATTTATAGCTGGGTGTATATAATTTCCTTATTTTTGGAGGAATATGTTCAGAGAAAATTCCTAAACTGATTCATCTGGTGTATTTGTTTCTTTCCCTATTGCTGTGACAAATACCCTGACAAAAGAAATGTACAGGAAAAGGGATTTAGTCTGACTGACAGTTTAATGAGATACTCTCCATTTTAGTGAGGAAGTCTTATCAGCAAGAGCTTGAAACAACTGGCTTCATTATATCCACAGTTTAGAAGCAGAGAGCGAGAGATGCATATACTCAGCTCACTTTCTCCTTATGCAGTCCAGGACCCCAGCTCACGGGACAGTGGCACCCACATACAGGAAGCACCTCTCCCACCTCAACTAACCTAATCTACATAATCCCTCACAGACACACTCACTGGCATTTTTAACTTTTCATAAAATTGTTTTTCTTCTTCTCTTTTTCCTATGTCTTTGGTCACATCCAAGAAAATGCAATGTAATAAAGTTAATGCTCAATGTTTCCTTTTAATGGTTTTATAGTATTAGGCCTTTGAGCCATCTAATTTTTGTATGTAGTGTTAGAAAAAGGTCTAAGTTCATTATTTTATATGTGTATATAAAACCATTTGCTGAGGACTGTCTTTTTCCTGTTGAATGATCTTAGTACCTTTGTTAAAAATCTTCTGAGGTGTGGCAGAATGACTCAGTGGGGAAAGGTGCTTCCTCTAAGCCTGGTGGCCTGAGGTCAGTGCTCAGAACTTACACAGTTGAGGGCTCTCCTTCCACAACTGACTTCCACAAGCTGTCCTCTGATCTATACACATGTGTATGCACTCATGCACAGCAAATAAATAGAGAGATAAAACCTGATTTCAAAAAGTCATTTGATCACATACATGGGGGCTTATTTCTGAGTTCCCATTCTGTTCCATGGCTGTATAGAGCCGTCTTCATACCAGTCTTCCCCTGCTCTGATTGCTCCTACCCTGTGACAGATTTCAAAACACGAGCATCCTCAGCTTTGCTCTTCATTTTTAACATTATTATGGCTATTTAAGGTTCCTATGAATTTTTATATGAGTTTATTTCTGAAAATCACTAAGGTTTTCATAGGGATTACATGATGAATTTATAGATTGCTTAGAGCGTGTACTGAGTCTTATATTTATTCTTTCTTTCCTCCTACTTTGTTCTTTTTCGACTTAAGGAAACCCCTAGAACATGAGCTCGGACTTTTTATTTTCTAGTATTAGTGTTTGAAGCTCTAAATCGCCTGACATTGTTCTCTGAGTCTGCACCAACTGCAAAGGCTGCCGAGGATATGAGGCACAGTACTCAGGTGCCTTGCCAACTGTCAGTATAGACTGTTTCCACAGCTGCTCATTTCCTTCTCCTCCAGTTAGGAGGGGACACGATGCCCAGATGTTTCCAAATGTTCTTCTATATGGTGTGTTCTATGGGAACATTCACTGCACACTGGTTTCGGTTTATTTGCACAGAAGAATCATAAATGACTCGGCTTCATTAGAGAAAGGGAATACACAAAGACCATGTTAAATACCATAGAGGCCTGTGCTCTGTTGTTTCAGAAAGGAGAGAAGAGTGTCTTACCGTCCGCGGTTTCCAGCACATTCCTGCCGTGCCCACGAGGGATACCTCTCACACAGGCCACCTGTGGACGCTCACAATGTGCATGCTCCACAAGCCCAGTGGTGACATCCGGCGGGGCAGAGTGCAGATCTGATTTTTTGAAAACATACCCAGATAACAGTGGTTAATCCAACAAGCATTAAGTTTTTATTTGAACCTGTCAGGCTAAAGTTTCATTGTCTGAGCTCTAAGCACTGGATTATGGTACCCTGGACAGTTCTCTTTTCCTGGCTAAACAGTCATTCAGGACTTTCTGCACCCCCTTGGAAGGCAGCTCAACTCAACTCCTCCAATGATACAGAGCTAGAACCATCAACCATATTACAAAGTGCAAAGAAAACTTGGCTATTTATACAATTGCCTAACAAGATCTTAGTTGGAAAGTTTCCCTCAAGAAAACAAAAATTAATTTAAAATAAGATGCTACTGATTGCTTTTTGCTACATTATGAAAAACAACCAGCCTTCTGAAGTAGTCTGGATGTTATGAAGACATCATCTTTGTAGGCCTAAGAATAAGAGTAGAAAAACTAGGGGATGGAAAGATGGCTCAGCACGAAAGAGCACTTGTTGCTCCTGCAGAAGACCCAAGTTCAGTTCCCAGCACCCACAGGACAGCTCACAACTGTCTATAACTCCAGCTCCAGAAGATCCAACACCTTCTTCCGGCCCCCTTGGACATCGTGTGCTCATAGGAGATATACATATATGCAGGCAAAAAAAAATCATACACATAAAATAAAAAAATCTTTTTTAAAAAGTACAGAAACTGGTCAGGCATTAAACATGCCTTTAATACCAGTACCTCAGGAGACACGGACAGGCAGATCTAAGTTCAAGGCAAGCCTGATCTACAAGTTCCAGGCCAGTCAGAGTTACTTGGTGAGACCCTGTGTCTAGAAGATTTTTTTAAATTGAATGCAAAAACCAAAATTGTCCTATATTCTAGTTAAAAATTTCTGCAATGATCCAGATGCACCTGTAAGTGATGCATACCTGTAAGTCCAACTTTTGTAAGGCAGAGACAGAAGAGAAGGGTCTCAAGTTCAAGACCAGCCTGTGTAGTTATAGCACAACCCATCTCAAATAAACAAAATATTTTCAATATCAAGAAAAAAACAATCAACTTAATCAATTAATGCTACATTTAAGACAAATTACATAAACTTTAATTTAAATTAGTCTTTTCATTTTCCCAACATATTTTTTGTTTAATTTTCATGGAACAGTACTTTGATCTGTTCCAAACAAATACTGACTACAATTTGCTATGGAATTTTCATTACTATTGGACCTAATGCTACAAAAGGAATCTCAGTGGAGCAACATGAATGTGGCATTGTACCATACATTGAATGCCAACAGTCAACACAGTGAGCCTATATGACAAGCGTGGGTAATCTGCAGTATTTAAACCCATGTGCTGTTCAGCTCTTTACGGCACTCTTAAGACTCTGAGGTTTCAATTCTGATCATCTACCATTTTATTAACTTGGATAATATTTAAATCAAGATACAAATGTATAGAAAGAAAGAAAAACATATAAAAGAAAAACATAAACTTGCTATTTATATAACAGAATATACTTTTTGAAAAAAAAATCTAAAACTTCAATGGTGTTTTTCACAATCCTTGGAAAGGCCTGGTGATGAGCAAACTAGCATTTTAAAGTATGATTATCAGGAAGATCTTTCAGTTTATAAAGAAAGATCCCTGCGCTTCCAAACCTAGCAAAACGAATAATGATTTTTAAAGCATATATGGAAAGATGATAACATATATTACAAAGTAGTTTTTAAAACAGCTACATAAAACTAAATTTTGCTCTTCAAAACACTTGAAGATGATGTTTATATCTTTGTCAAAATGTTGAATGTATTTTATTTCCTTAATCCAAAAACGGAAACTAATGCTTAAAAATACTCTTTACTTAGTAAGTTCCACTTCAAAATTGTTACTTATATATTATTCTTTCTATACTTTTCATTAGTTCAGTGAGGAAAAGCAATTTAGAGCAAGAAGCTCCAATGATGGTTTTGTAATGAGGACAGGGAAGGTGCACCAACCTGAGTGTCCCCTGCACCAGTGACCTAAGGGCTTTGTGTCTCAGAAACCAGACTAGCATGAATTTGGGACATTTGCATGATTACTAGTTAAGCACTCCTAACCGAAAGTCTGAAGCGTTCTAATGCGCTGCTCTGAATTTCAGCTTCGAGGTTAAGGAAGCTACACCTATATTTAGAAATCAAGTTAAGAGCCACTGAGATGGCTCTGTGGATAAAAGCACTTGCCATGAACTCTGACCTGAGTTCAATCCCTGGAACACACAGGAGGAGGGAAATGACTTCCACATGCACACGCACAAAAAAAAATAACAAAACACTGGAGAGCTGGGTCACCGGTAAAGGCAATTTCCACCAAGCCTGACAATCTGGGTTCAATCATGTTTGTTACCTGTGCTCTTCAGTAACTGAACAGCATATCAAAACTACATTTGCAGTAAGGTATTAGAATCCAAGTTCAGATTTTTTTTTTAACTGAGTAGAATCAATCACAGAGCATCTGTGCTAAGCCAAGCACGTGTGAAAGGGAAAGGGGCCCTCACAGCATAGCTTCAGGACAAAGGATGGATCACCACCCCCCATCCTTACAGACACCGATAGCCCCATCCTCTTCCGAGAATGAACACAGCTAACTTCCATACTCAGAGTGAGTTCTTAAGGCATCCATAAGTGTAAGCACAGGAGCCTGAGGGCTGTCTGACTGAATGCTGCGGGCTGTGAGTAGCCTGGCATGCTAAACGTGACCAAGAAATAACAGCCTGGCAGGAACAAGCCTCTAATGCTGTGTTCTCCTGAGTCCTGTCCCCTTAGAAAGAGCTTCAGACAGCAGAGACAGGAAGCTGGGCATTACTCAGTGGGCAAGTGGGCATGTTGGGCAAGCATGAGGGCCTGAGTTCAGATCCCAGGACCCACACAAAATGCACAGATATAATCCCAGAACTGGGTGTTCAGTGGGGCTGCTGGCAACCAGCCTCATTTCCAGGATCAGTGAGAGATCCTGTTTCAAGTGTGAAGGGCAGACAGCTGCAGGATAATCAGTGTTCTTAACTGGCCTCCTATATATATATACCTATAGAGGTGTCTGTGTGCATGCCCACACACAGGTGATTGAACACACATACACACACCACTAAATAAATAAATAACTGTAAGACAAAAACAAAACAGAAGCCTCCAGATAAACAGGAAAGCAAAGTAATGGCTGCTTTCCTATTCCAGACTATCAAGATTCCTTGAGGAAAGGTAGGCTGCAGCCATCGGCCACAGAGAAGTAAGCAAGCCACAGACACCCTGGAGGCAGCGGTTTTAATGGCTAGCTACTCTTGTGGCCCAGCTATTCATGCAGCTGCCCTGTGAGCAAGAACCTCAATGTGGCAGAGGAACCACAGTTTCCCCACGATAAGCACTGCAGTGGAAAACAGATGTTCAACAAGTAATCAGAAACTGTACAGGGACTCAGTAAACAAAAATCAAAGAAGCCACAGAGAGGCTCCACAGAGGATGTTGAGACAAACCACAGGCTAGCAGAAGAAACACCACCATTCACCCCTAATCCAGCTAGCATACCACAGAACACCACCTACCATGGCTTTCAGAAACCTTTACTGTTCCACCAGTCAGTCGTGATACACTGTTCCATGCCCAGCTTTAAGAAGAGAAAATGAAGAGGCAACAAGAACACTGGTACTAGCACCCTTTCCCACTAAGCAATGTGTGATCTCTTAACCAATGAGCCATCTCTCCAGCCCAGCAATGTGCGATCTCAGGTAAGCTACACTCATTTGATTTTTTTTCTTCTTTCTTCATCTAGGAAAACAAGGGATGAGATAAGTCTTTAATGTGAATGGCCTTTTAAGATATGAGGACATGAGTGTCTTCACATACAGCTGATCACACAACTACTTATATGCAGGGTTCCGAATGGTTCAAGGCATCATTTGTTTCTAAGACACTGTCATCCAAGAGCTTTATGACTAAGAGGACTGTATCTTTAAGACTGGCTTTGACTGACATCTTGTTTTTAGGAAGAGGACTATGTATAGGAAGAAAGATCAGACCAAAGCTAAAGCCTTAGCCCCTGTATCAGGCACATATGCAGCCACAGAAAAACAGTGACAAGAGAGCCAGGCTCAGGGTGGCTGTCACAACCACCTGAAAAACAGGAAAGGACAAAAGGACATCAAGAGAACAGCATGTTGCTGAGGACTGGGGCACACCCCACCAGTCGGGAACTGCCAGGCCACAGAATTACAGGAGCGCTTCTGTCCCTAAAAGACACATTTCAGATAAGAAAGAGGTGGATCTGGATAGACACGGAAATTTAGCAACAGAGCCTTTCTGTTCCACTTCACTGGGTGCCAGGCTCTCCGAGGGTGACCCCATTGTGTCAAATGTGATTATTAAGAGCTAAAACTCAGCTGATAACTCAGGCAGACAAGGCATCATGGGACATCTGGCTCATGACCTCAGTCACTTGACAGTAGCCCTCTGTCCCGGACACTTCTGACCCTTCCCAGTTGGCGGGGCTAAGGCAGCTGTTACTGACCTATGTGGGCGTGGGCCGTGAGGCCTGCAAGCGCAGTGGTGGCACTAGGAGCAGCGGCAGGTCTCCCTCCCGGGTGGGATGAGGTGGAGGATGCGGAGGATGAGGTGGACGAGCCCTGAATGACCCTGTCGAGCCAGGGCTCGATGCTGGAATGGCTCTGGAGCAGAGTGGAGGTGAGTCTCCCAGGTCGCCGTAAAGAACCCTCATCTTCTGAGGCAGATGACGTGTCTGTGATCAAAATAACGATGACAAGCATGATGTAGAGATGGGTCAAGAGAGGGAAAAGGCCTCTCACTTGTCTCCAGGCCTGGAGCACAGCTCTCCTCTGTAGGACAAGTGGGCACCTCAAAGGTCACCTCCAGTTCAGAAGGGCACTAAAGTCCTACTTCTGGGAATTGATCCCATGAGTCCCAAGCTCCCCAGAGAGGCCGTGGCCTCAGGATATCACACGCAAGGAATGAAAACAGCTCTCTGCCCCCTAGACCTAGAAGCCCCAACTGTGCTCTGGAGTGCCCAGCGCTCACTGCTGTCCATCCACACAGCCTGATACCACATCCACAGAGCAGCATCCTACAGGTGCCCAGCCACAGCCCACACCACTTATCGTAGCCTGTGCGTGAATGCCGCAGCGATGCCGTTGAGGGAGACTGTAGCCCTGCCTACATCGATGTGCATAGGGAAAACAGCAGAGGGAACTCTGGAAAGAATTCTTTCCTCAACATAGTAGCTTCAGCTCATAAAGTTATTGTGAGCTAAGGACCCATCACGTCGGCATGCCTGCGTTTTATTACGGGTGTACAGTCATTAAAAACGTTTTTTACTGTTGGCTAGTGGCTGCAGCTTTATTAGCAGAAACAATGTGACAATAATTTCCAAAGACTTCCCTCAACAATAAGCTTTTCCCCAACCCAAACTACCAAGCTACCTTGTAAATTGTGTGTGTTACAGTATTTTACCATTTTAATAATTCTAACTGCATCCAGTAAAAAAATGACTGTCGACTTTTTTTTTTAACTTAGTAACATGAGGGGTGGCTATAGAAATGCATGGGTGTGAAGCCACCAGACCTCAGCACCTCAGCCCAGTTTCACAGGACACTGAAGAGACACTTCATCTATACATTCTTATTTCTAGTGGTAACAAGAATGACAAAAAGATCCCCAAACTCTCCAAATAGGCACCCTAAATGGTCCTGCTGGAGATGGGGCACCTGGAGACGGGGTGAGGAGGACAGTGGAACAACAGATAAAGGGCATGAATTAGGATAAGTTTAAAATTCAGTTCAGGAACTTTGCACATTCTACCAAGTGCCTGTTTTCAGTTCATCTCCTTACTAAAAGATATAAATAGCATGTTACTTTTTTAAGTAAAATCCACACAAAAATCCCATTACAATACAAATATCCACTTGGATAAGAAAAACACCAAGTATACTATAGATTCTTAGGTAAGGAATATGCACATGTGTAAACATTCTTAATTTCTAAATTTCTCAAGCCTATACTACAGGCTACAAGGATATTCCAATTCAATGAAAATAAATATTATACTACCAGGCCTGTGACACACTTGTTGGAGTCCCTCCTGGTGACATAAGTTACTACCTGGAGGAGTACAGGTCTCCACGGATGAATGCACAAGGACAGACCGCCTCTTGGAGGGCATCGGCACCTTCCTCTCTTTGTATTTGGCCAGAGCTGCTTGCACGGCTTCTGTGTGAACATCTGCACGGGGACAATAGCAGCAGGAGGTGTTTTTACTACAGTGGTTACAATCGGTTTTGATGTTTGTTTACCCTGGGCAGGAGAAATGGTTCTGCCTGCCTACTCACCCCTGGATCTCAGACTTTCCCTAAATATTAGTTTGTTTGAGTACTCAACTTTTGAGCTGGAGAAATACTTCCAGCTTTTTTTTTTTTTGGTAAAGGCTGTGGACCACCAGAGGTTCACTGGCCAGCCCCAGCCTAGCTGATCAGTAAGTCAACCAGTAGGCTCACCAGAGAGAAAGTAATCAAGTGGGCATATTTTGAAAACAGTGACCTAAAAAATCAATGTCAGCACTCTGAGCATTTTGGTTAAGTTCCCACTAAGGATGTTTCAATGTTTATGCAATATATGCATTAGTCAAGTCATCTATTGTTTAAAAAATTAAGTGTATTGTGATTAAGAAAGACATCCAGCATCAACTTCTGGCCTCCACATGCTTGCACAGGCATGTGCACTGAACACACAGATGCACAGGTCAGCTGGCTCACATGCACAGCTCAGTTGGTAGAATACTTGCACAGCATGTATGAATCCCCGGCTTCCAACCCCAGTACCACATAAGCCGGGCATTTTGATATGACCATGGCATTAGTCCCAGAGATGGAAGCAAAAGGATCAGGAGTTAAGACATTCTCCAATACATAGTAAGTTCCAGGCCAGCTCAAGCTACAATGAGATTGAGAACATGTCTCAAAATAAAGGGGGTAGAAGGGTACACTGGCTTAGCAAGTAAAAGTACTATTACCACCAAGCCTGACAACTTGTTTGATCCCTAGAACCTACGAAGTGGACATAAAAGCAAGATAAAGTAAATTTAAATATTATTTAAATACTTATAAAAGGCATTGCCAAATAGTGGGAAATTTTAATTAAAAGAAAATGTAAATTATGCTAGTTAAACAGTTACTTCCATATACATAGCTGTTCCTGAGCTGTCCTAGAGCTTTCGGTGGAGAAGCAGGTACAGACAGTAAGCATGCTGTCCTGGTAGGCAGGAGGGAAAGAGTTCTCTAGAGACTAGAGAGATGGCTTAGTCAGTAAATGGCCTGCATTGCAAGCACAGGGATCCGGGACTCAGCGTGCACTTAGAGTCCCAGTTCTAGGAGGTAGTGACAAGATGGCTAGACTCACTGGCCTGTCAGGCTGGCCTACGTGGCCAGTTCAAAGCTAAAAGGGAAGAAAAGGAAAAAGAAGTAGACAGCATGTGCACATGCATACATGCGCATACATGTACTCGCATGCACACACACACACAAACTCTGCATGCAAGCAACCTCTGAGAAAAGCGAGACGTTAAGATAAACTAGGCGGGCAGTGCTTTGTGGCGCACGCCTTTAATCCCAGCACTTGGGGAGGCAGAGGCAGGCAGATCACTGTGAATTCAAGAGAAGCCTGGTCTACAAAGCGAGTCCAGGACAGCCAAGGCTACACAGAGAAACCCTGTCTTGAAAAAAACAAAAACAAACCTATCTGAAAGTTCCACTTTCTTGAACAATACAATAAATGTCAAGTGAAAAATAACTACTTCTTTGGTGGACATTCTAGCAAAGAAAAGGCAAGCAAAAGCCTCAGTAGTCAGAACAGTGTCCTGCCTGCTGCTACCCCACCTCCTGCTCCTGCACTTCCAGAGCTGTGAACCTACCTGACCGGAAGCGCTCATCCCTGGAGTTGGTAGCCCGAGACTTCTGTGGTTTAGATGGAGCTGCGGTCAGCAAGGGCCCAGGAATTCTATTCTCTGTTTGCAGACATGGGTCTACTCCTGAAACACAGTTTTACACCTCGTGTAAACCATTTGCTTTCCCAGTATAAGGAGCTCCAGTTAGAACAGTGTGTTTTTCTGATACAGCCATAGTGCCTAGTGCACTCCTCCTTCCTGGTATAGCTCCTGTAGCACAAAGGAGCCTCCGGCTTGGGATTAAGTGCCACAAACATGGGCCAGCGCAACGTCCACGTCCAGGCTACCTTCTCCCCATACCACTACCCTAGTTTAGCCTCTGGTTGATAACTGTAAAGATAACTACATCCTCATGGTGTCCTTGACAACATGGTACATCAGTTTAAGTCTGATGTGTCAGTCACAGATCTCCAAGAACTGGTTCCTGCATGCATTCCGGCTGCTCCATAAATTGGCTGTGTTGCTTGTTACTATTATGGCCCACAGGGTCATCAGACTCTAAGTGAGGAACAGCCCACCAACCATCACTAGGTAGCTGTTAAATAAAAGAACAAGCAGAGAGATGGAGACTAAAACACCAAGAATAATACTGAACAACTTCAGTGCATGGACTGCTCAGAGGCAAGCAACCTAGACAAGTCAGCAGCACCACTGTGGGCTCTGTCTTCAAATCTGGGACAGACAAACAGACAGACAGAGACCACATCATCTACTCTCCACACATCCTCAGCCAGCCAATGGGCTCACAGTGATAGTACCCTGACATAGAATAGCACCCACCGCTAGGACACACAACAGTGAGAAATAGCAGGGTGCAGATAGCATGGTCACTAAATGACGCCTCTGGTCTCCTTCCTAATGTGCTAATTCCAATACTTATCCTGGAACAGCACAGAGCAAAGCCTTCAGCTGAGACTCAATGAGAATGAGCTTGATAGCAGCAGCTTTGTTTGAAAATACCTCGTAAGATGAACCAGCAGAGAATCCAGTCTCTCTGGCTCCTCCAGTCCTGACCACACCCCCAGGACAAGCAGAGTCCATCCTGACATCCTGGGTCAGTGTCCCTCACAGCAACACAGTGACAGAAGTAGCAGTACCTGATGTCTAAGGCTGGTCTCACAAAGCAGCATCTCTCTGCCTGGCTTAGCTATGCCTGTAAAGGCCAATGTGCTGATGCCAGGCACTTAAAGAGCCTTCTGAGAAACAGGAAAGGGAGGCAGGTGACGGGAGCCTCCCAGCCCAGAAGCCAAAGAGGAGACGCTCAGAGGACACCTGCTGAGACTCAGCCTCTCAACCACAGGTGCTCACCTCTGAGCTGGCCCAAACCACAGGTCTGTGAGCATAACAGGTTGTGGTGCTGTCTAGCACGGCTGGTTATACAGCACCGGAGCCTAAGAAGGGCTGCTCCAGAGCTCTACACTTAACTGTCCAAACCTGAGCACGTGCACACACACAAACATACATGCGCAAACAGAGATACATGACAGAATATCTGAACAGGGGCGAAAAAAACTTACCAAGTGAAAAAACTACCTCAGAGTTTCACTGAGGTACGCACTGAGGATTATAAAGTGGGACATTGCACAGTGATGTATATGTATATTCTAAAACATGGGTGGTTTGGTTCTCTAGATAGATTATTATTCAACAAAGACAACAAAGACTGACTGGAATTTACTGGAAAGCGGGAAGCTTTTATCGTTTGCTGGATTTTTGTTTTGTTTGGAGACAGGGTCCCAGTGTATCCCTAGCCAGTCTGAAACTTGCTATGTAGACAAGGCTGTTCTTGAACTCACAGAATTCAAAAAGATCTACCCTGCCTCTGCCACCCAAGTAGTAGGACGGAAGACACTAGACACTACACTATACTTAAGTGTGTTTTGTTTTATATTATTGTTGAGGTGGGGAGTGCACATGAGTTCAGGTGCCCGTGGAAGCCAGAAGAGGGCGTCCGATCTCCCTGGAGCTGGAGTTCCAGGTGGTTGTGGGCTCCGTGATGTGGGAAACTGCACCCCGGTCCTCTGTGATAGCAGGGCATGCTCTTATTTCCTGAGCATCTCTCCAGCCCCAAGAAGATCCGCTTCTCATCTTAGCAGAGGTCAAGAGATAACCCTCCAGCAAGGTTGCAGCTACAATCCTACAAGCAATGTATGTAGGTACTCTATCCTCACACGTTTCTCAGCACAGAGTCGAGAGAAAGCATGAGACTCCTTCCAACCTAAGAGGACAGTTCCCTTTGTCTTTCCACGTCTGCTGGTTGAACATGATTTCATGTTTACTGCCCACTTATGTCTCTCTCCTGTTCTTTGAATTTCTTTCATCTACTTAAGGAATTTATGTTTTTTTCGTATGTTTAGGTAATTGGCCATTTCTTCCAAAGATATTTTATGAGCCCAATATATTCTGTATTTTTCTTGGTAAATGTATCACTAAGTATTTGACAATGTATTTTCATTTAAAATCAATTTTTCCCATTTTAAAACAGAACTATTGAAAGATAAACACTACTTATCACATATTCTCTAAAGTTAAAATAGCAAAAAAAACCAAAAATTCTTACTAATTTTGGTATCTAAACAAACAGCCTTCCAAGCACACAGTGATGTCCCTGGACACAAAGACCCCTCCTTTTATTCTCTGGTATTTCCCCTGTTTTGTTTCCCCACCTCATGATATCAACTGTAACCAACAAAACTGTGTGGTGTGAGGGGGAAACCAGCATCCGTCATACCTTTGCTGGGAATGAAAACTATTTAATGGCTGTTAGTAATTTTTGGAAAAATAGGCTTTAAGATGTTCTAAGTTTCCTTCAATTCAAATTTTAGTGTGGCTCTTACTGTTTGTTTGTCTCTCCAGTATGCAGATGTGGCTGTCCTGGAACTATGTGGCCCAGACTGGCCTCCAATTCACAGAGCACCATCTGCATCCGCCTCCTGAATGCTGGGATTTAAGGGGTGTGCCACCACACCCTCTGTTTTACTGTTTCTGTTTTGAATGAACAAATAGCAGTACGTAGCCAGCATCCTCAACATTCTTCTGTTGTTTATAAATCTACCAATACAGGTAGTATAAAGCAGGTGCAGTTTAAGAAGCAACACACAGGGGAAAATGTAGCCACTGCAGGTTTAAGAAGGAAAGCATGGGGGCTGGAGAGGTGGTTCAGTGTTTACCAGTTCTTGCTGTTCTTACAGAGGACCCGAGTTTAGTTTCCAGAACCTATGTGACCTCTCACAAGCACCTCTAACTCCAGTTCTAGGAGACGTGACACCCGCTTCCGGCCTTCATGGGCATGTATGTGGGCACAGACACACATACACATACATAAGCAAAACACACAGAGAGAAAAATAAATCTTTTAGGGAAGCGGCAGCAGTAACAGTAATAACAATAGTAATAGCAGCAGTAGTAGTAATATTAAATAAATGGTATTATTTAAGCATGGGCTAACAAGATGGATCTGCAAGTGAAGGTCCTTACTGTACCAGCCTAAGAAGCTGAATTTGATCCTCAGAACCTAAACAGAAAAGCCAAATGTGGTAGCCCACATCTGTAATCCCAGCACTCACGCCTATAAAGAGATAGGAAGACAAAATGGGAAAAATCATCCAGAAGTTCACTGGCTAGCTAGCTACTCTCTGGAGAACAGAAATTAGAGAGACCCTACCTCAACAAAATGGAAGGAAAAGGCACTCTGAGAGTTTTCCTCTGACTATTACATGCATACCATGCTTGAGCACACTCAGATTGTACACACACACACACACACACACACACACATGCTATAAAGTTCTTTCTTAACAAAAAAAAAAAAAAAAAAAAAGAAATAAAGCTTTCAGGTGCCTGAAGGTCATGTGTGGCCTATGTCCAATTTTAATTCTGTTCAATTTTAACCCAGAAATGGTGTGTTCCATTCTAGAAATTAATTTCCTTTTCTTTCTTTAACACCTTCATAAGGGTCTCTGTTATGTTTTCTCATGACTTTACTTACTTATTTTATTATTATAATTACTACTTTTTAAGACAAGGTCTCAATGTATAGCCCTTGCTGACCTATAACTCGCTACATAGACAAGATTGTCCTGGAACTCAAGAGATCCACCTGCCTCTTCCTCCCCAATGTCTGTTTTTAAAGCCGTTGCTGGGCACACTGCTTTCTGATGTCTTCAAAACCATCTGAGGCTTCTCATTGAGGATGTCCAGATGCTCTGGCATTCTATGGTCTGGGTTCTTCCTAGCAAACTGGTTGGAGAACTTGGTAGTTTGGGATCATGATGGACATTCTCGTGTACCTAAAGGAGAACTGTGGCATCACATGACACAGATGGTCCACACTGACTCCAATATGGATATGTCAGGCTTGGTTTTAATCTGCACTTCTCTGATTATCTGAGAGGTTAGGTATTATTATTATCATTATTGTTATTATTGCTGGCTATTTTCTCCTATGAAAAAGGGAGACATGCCTATGTAAGTCTTTGCCATTTTTCTCAACATATTAGGAAATTCAGGCTCTTGATGGCACAGGCTGCCTCCTAGTGCTCAGTTGCCCCATGCCTCATGCTAGCCCCTGGCCATGCAGATGGAGAGCATGGTTACTTCAGAAAGAGCCACGAGGCAGTGCTGTCTGTACATTCTGGGGCTACTTCTTACATCACTTGTGTTATAACCATCCTCCCACAGTCTGCAGTTTGACTGTCAATCTCTTTGATGTACCTTTTGATTAAAAACAATAATAAAGCTATTAAGTTTATTGTACCCTAATGGGTAAATCTTCTGTTTCATGGCCCCTGTCATGGCAGTAGCATCTCCAGAACCTAAGAAACCCTTTCTACCTTGAGATGGCAGCACACCCCTTTAAGAGCTTCCAAAGGCTCTGCAGTTTCTGCCTCTGACTCTCCGGCCTAACACACCTGAAGCTAACTTTGGTGGCTCATTTTATATGTTTTTCACAGGTATGGGGAGTGATGCCAGCACCCTAGCCACACGCCGTCTCTCCTTAACCAAGTCTATATATACGTTATGTGTGCATCTGGGCTGGCCTTTCTGTCCTACTGGCCACCTGCCCTTGAAATGTGACCTATTCTCAGTGATGATGGCCTTTCAGAAACTCTATATATAGTTTTTAATTGCCTAATTTATTTATTTACATAATAACTCTTAATAACTAGCCAGACAACTCCTCCCATCACATTTTGAATCTCTTGACCTTTTTGCTTAAGACATAAATTTTAGAATTAGGTCATGAGGTTCTATTAAAAATTATTCCAAATAATAAATATGCCAAATCCACAAATGAATATGCAAAGAATTAAAAATTTTTCAGTGTGTCCTTGCCTAGTAAGGAAATGTATCAGGCAACTCTATGACCATAAAAATAGAATATGTCCTATTAGGGAGTGAGATCTGTATCACGCTAAAGCTATGAATTATAATCCTGCTCTTGTATTTTATTATCTAATAACAGACATAGTATTCAGCCCTTAATAAAATATGAAACATCTACCAATTTTAAAAATCCAAAATCAGTTCTTGTTATTTTAGTATTATTAGTTATTGTTTGTAGTGTTGGGATTGTACCCAAGACCTGGCACCTGCCGGGCAAGTGTTCTACCACTGAGCCATATCCCTACCCCAATAAAATCAATTCTTAAATCACATTTTCTAAGACGGCACATTTGTTACGACAATAGCAGAAGGTGCTGCCCTTACCTTGAATGAGGGGAATGTAACGAGCCAGCAGCTTTGCCCTTTTCTTTTCATATCCTTTCTGAGTGATATCACCTAAAATAACAATAGGAAAAGAGAATTTCATTACTTGTGGAGTTCCAAAAGTATTTGTGTATATGTGGGAGGGTACACGTGTGTGTATGTGTGTGAGTGTGCACGCATGTGTAGACATGTGGAGGCCAGAGGTCAACCTGAGGTACTTCTAACCATTCACCTTGTTTTTGAGACAGGGTCTGTCTCTCACCAGCCTGGGACTAATCAAGAAGGCTGGGCTGGTTGGCTGGCTAGTAGCCCAGGGATCATGGGAATATTTTCTTCTCCACCTCCCCGGCACTGGACTCTCAAGCATGTACCACAACGCCTGTCTTTTTAACCTGGGTTCTA
The DNA here is from genome assembly GCF_907164565.1 of Psammomys obesus. Taxonomy (NCBI): domain Eukaryota; kingdom Metazoa; phylum Chordata; class Mammalia; order Rodentia; family Muridae; genus Psammomys; species Psammomys obesus. The sequence continues at coordinate 364,207 of NW_026590405.1, forward strand.
GGGATCAAACTCTGAAACTCATGCTTGTGCAGGAAGCTGGGCTAGAGAAATGGCTCATTGAAGTGGAAATCGGAGATAACCCTGGAAGCTCACAGGCCAGCTAGTCTGGTCTACGCAGCAGTAGGCAACAAGAGACCCTGCCTCAAAGAGCAAATGTGGGCACTGACACATGGGATGGACCTCAGACCTCCACACATGCACTGTCCCCCACTCCCTGAAACACCGAGATTTTTTAAATTTATAATCTAAAAACTGTACATTAATGCTTTCAAGAGGGTTGCTAGATAAGTGAGCGGGGATGAGCCCATAGCACGGAAGGCAGCAAAAAGGTACAGACTACTGACACGTAGCAGTTTAGGCAGATCTCGGGTAGAGTGGAGGAAGCCTGACTCAAAGGCTGTATACCACATATACATTAGTCTACACAATGCCACTCTAGCAAATACAAAACCACAGAACCAAAACAGACAATGGTTGCCAGAAGATAGGGAGGGGACTGAGGGAACAAGAGTCCGGGATGGTGTAAGACTTGCATGACTTGAATCTAGCAGTAATTACACAACTGTATTCACCCAGTCAAAAGCTTACAGAACTGCACACTGGGAAACAGAATCTTACTTATGTAAATAATTCCTTGATTTTTTTTTTTTAAAGGTGATCAACGTCTCCCAGAAACCTGTTAAAAAATAGATCCTGAGGATGGAGAGATGGTTCAGCAGTTAAGAGTGCTTCCTGCCCTTCCTGAGGACCTGAGTTTGGTCCCAGAAACCATGTTATGCAGCTCAGAACTGCCTGCAACTCCTGCTCCAAGGGATCCAATACCCTCTTCTGGCCTCCAAGGGCACAGTCACGTAACACACACTCATACAGACAAACACACACACACACACACACACACACACACACACACACACACACACACGTTTGTATTGAATCTTACAAAAGGCAGACTCTGAGGTCACACCTCACATCAGCAGAATCCACACCCATATTTACCAGACCCTTAAATGACATCTATACAGGTTCAAGTGTCAGAAATAACAGTAAATGGGAACCATAAGCCCAGCCTTCCCCACCCACAGTGCCCTAGATGAGGACTCAGGAAAAGGCCTGCTGTCCTCATAAATTATCATTAAGAAGACAGACAAACCCAAGTCCACACGGCAATGAGGTAGAAAATGCACTTCACATTTTCTCCTTGGTCTTCATCTTCATGAACTACCTGGTTCCGAAACTAGGAGTGCTACTGGTGGATCCTCCATGTTTCTATGAAGATTTTAGACTAGAAATGTATTTTGCAACAATTTTATTACTAGCTTCCAGTATAAATGTATATTAACAGTTTTCACTACTAGCATTTATGTGTGTGTGTTAGTGTTTTCTAAGTCTTCCTCCATCTTCCACTTTCTTCCAAACAAAAAAGTAGAAGGCTGTTGAGTACCAGAAAATACTGCTGTTGAGTGCCCAACCAAGTATTTCCTCTAGAAGTAGCTTTCAATGGGATACTGTAAATGAATGTCACAAATGGTCAATCACTAGCATGGGAAGAGATCAAACTGCAAAATTTGACGTCTGGTTACTACTAAATATATTACTTCCAAACCAAAGCTTGAAGATGTTACATCAAACCATTATGTCAGTGATAATCTGTATTCTGCTTTCATATGTAATCAGCAGCCATTATTTTTACATGCCCAACATGATGGGCATTGGTCCCATGCACACACCACGGCACAGCCATGGTAGGATTCCATAATGGAGTCCTGGCATAAAGCTGGTACGCTGGGGAAGAGGGGACTCAAATCCAAGCTTTCTAAGCCCGAGATCAATTCTTTCATGGGGAACAATAAAACACAAAGAGACAAACAACAAAGCCTTGTTCCCTAGCCATGGCACGAACTGGGGAGGTTCTAATAGGAGACACATAGAGCTACTTATGCCTGAACATCCAGGCATCTGTGGGCTTCGGAAAGAATCACAACTACCACTAGACAGACTTCTCTGGTGGTTCCAGGGTAGGCAGCTGCTTTTCCAGACGTCCAGGGAGGTACAATATGAAGCTGCAGCTGATGGCACTGCTACAGAAACAGGCTTAGGATTCCAAAGTCCATTAAGGCACTATCTTACCATCACGATTTCTATAAACGTACTGCCAAAAGCATTGATTCTACAAAGGTAGGTGGAAAATGCTCTGGGTGATAGCAAGTAACTGGACAGCTTAATTGTCTATCAGAAAAAGAAATCAATTCCTGTCACACATTTTTACTACAGAATCTGTTAGTTATGCAAAAACATCCTGGTACTTGACATGCTGAGGATGGATATCATATGATATATGAATTCCTACCAAATAAAAGAGCAAGCCAAACAACAATATAGAATTACCCTGCTCTGATAAAAGTAAGCAAACATATATACATACATACATAGACACACATATGCATTACATGCACAGAATATATTGCAGGGAGGAACAGCATACCATTACTCCTGTTTGTTTGGCTTCAGGTAGGGTGTGAGACAGATTTCTATTTTTAGTTTCTATACTTCTGAGCATGTTCTTTAGCACAAAGAGCACATGCCCTTTTGTATGTAAGAATGGGAGGCAGAGTTGCTGGCAATGCTTTGGTTACACTAGATGTTACTGAAGAAAACGAAATCAATTCTATTTATTATTTCTGAAACTTCTTATGGACTTAAAATCATTTCAAAATAAAAAGTTTAAAAATATTTGTGGAAAACTGTATAGAATTAGTGTTGTTTTTATTTTACTTTGATTTTATGTATATGAATGTTTGCCTTCATGTTTATATCTGTGCCGTGTGTGGTTGATTCCTGCAGAAAAGGGCATTATATCCTCTGGAACTAGAGTTAGAAACATTTGTGAGCTGCTATGTGGTTGCACAGAACCAAATCCAGATCTTTTGCAAGCACAGCAAAGTGCTCTTAACCACTGAGCCATCTCTTCAGCCCCATGTTCTTCTTTCTAGAGAGACAGAGAGAAAGAGAGAGAAAACAAGAGAACGAGAGAAAGAAAGAGAAAGGAAGGAAGGAAGGAAGGAAGGAAGGAAGGAAGGAAGGAAGGAAGGAAAGAAGGAAGGAAGGAAAGAAGGAAGGAGATCTTTTCTTGCTGAGATCTGCCAGCAATACCTTATGGCCTTATGGTCTGGAAGAATTATTTTCCAGAAGATAATTTAAATTATAAATGCAATCTCTTTAATAGCTATGGGACTAGCTTCAAGTCACTGAGTCTGAGCAGTTACTGGTTATCAGAAATCAATTTGTTTCAGCAGAGCTATTGAACGTACAAGAGTTCTTTGGTATACTCACTCTCTTATCATCCTCTCAACACCTTGTTCGGCCCACAGCAACACTGCCTCTTCCATTTCTAATTTTGGTAATTATGTCTTCGGTGTAACTACACCATAGAAAATTATTCAGCAATAAAAAGAATGGATTACAGACATCTAAAAATATATATATGGATAAATCTCTAAGACATCACACCAAATGAAAGAAGCTATTTTCACAAGGTCTATCTTTGTGACTCTTAAAAAACAAAAGATAAGACAGAAAACATCCATAGTTGCAGGTCTTCAGGGTTAGGGGACATGACCATAAAAGGGTGGCCTGAGGGCTCTTTCCAAACACAAAGTTCTAAATATAAAGTCATAAAACCCACCTTACTGCACAGTTTAAGTTATTTATAGTCAACATTAAAAAGTGAGTATTAAATATGCCTCTTAAGGGTCTACAGGTCTATCTCATTCATTTTTTTAATTAAAAGCAGACTTTGTACATGCTAAGTTTAATAAGTATCTTCTTTTATCTCAAAGTTTTTAAAGGCATGGAAAATGTATTCTCTAAACTGAATATTCACACAGGAGAATTCCACTTATGGTAACAGAAGAATTACGGGGCCCTAAAAAACCTCCCTAATTGTAGCAACTAGGAAGCCTGCATTTTTAAACTTTTTTTTTTTATCTGAAGACATTATAAAACTAGAAAAGAAGCGAAGAGGCTAATTTTCTGCTTTAAGAGTCTGCGGAAGAAACAGTAAAAAGCAGGTCACTGGGCTAAGCAAAACTGTAACCGACGCACACAATGCTCTGAGCTCACCCAACAGAAGGAGGCCTGCTGATCATCTATTGAGGAACTATACTTCAGATATGAATGGAAGTGGAGGATCCAAGCCAGCAAAATGTGTCAGTGGGTGACAGCACTTGCCACCAGACCTGCTGACTTGAGTTTAATCCCTGGAATGCACATAATAGAAGAAAGCAAATTTCTACACGTTGTACCCTGACCTCCACATACATTGACTCTGCCATGGCACACATGCATATACACATAAGCACACATGCACAGACACAGACAGAGGCATGCACACAGAGAGAGAGAGAGAGAGACAGACAGACAGAGACAGAGAGACAGAGATTACTTTGGAAACAAAGAAAATAAAGGCGCTTTCACAGTTCTGGTACCAGCTTTACCCCACTTTATCCATGAGCAGACAATGATATCTTCCTGCATGTGCCCATCCCACATGCCAAAGTGAGAGTAAGCCCACTCTGGAGAGAACATGACATTAACTAGAAGCAAAAATCCACACCACAGACACAAAGTCTAGCACTTGATTAGAAATGACTAGGCATATGGAGCATTAGTAAACTACAGCTAAAAACCATAGAATTTAAAGACCATGTTCAATATATTTTATGAATTAACTAAAAAGCAAGATTATGAATTTAAATAGCTAAAACCTAGGACTGAAAGATACCATCATAAATCCAAGAATAAATTTAATAACTGATGTATGTAAAACCGTAAGTCAAAAACATTACAAAGATAAAGATGACCAAGGAAACATACAGATATGCCACCGGAATTGCAAAGATGGACAGTGTCTTTAATACCAGCTATCTAAGAAGCTGTATAAGAGGATTACAAGTTCAATGCCTGCCCGAGCTACACAGCAAGTTCAAGGCTAACCTGGGCAACTTAGTGAGATTCTATCTCTGTAAAAGAAAATTTTTTCTTAAAGAGCTACATATATAACTCAGTGGAAGGATTCCTACCTGTATAGTATACACAGGGTCCAAGGTTTAATCCTATACCACCACCACAAAACAACAAAATATCTATTTGGATCTTTAAAGTCATTTTATGTAATTCTTCTAAAATTCTTGAAGGTACTTTCTGTGAAAACTGACAAGCTGATTCTAAACTGTTATGTGGAAACACAAAGGGCCAAATTACTTATATCAAATTGGAAAAACAAAGCAGACTAAAAGGACAGAGTAAATGTTCCGAATGTAAAGACTTGTTATGCTGTAGCACAGAGTAGAGCCGCTACTAAAATAGATAAGTGGGGGCCAGAGGAGAAGCTGTTCCAACAACGAGAAGGTGGTCACTTCCGTGAGTGTCCCACAACCAAAAACACACATGGGGCAGCAATGAAGACTCTTCTTTCATACCGTATAAAGAATTCATTTCCATTCACATTGAAATGTAAAACATAAGACATCAAAAGTTTGTTGTTGTTATTTTTTTTTTTTAAATCACATACGGAAGCTGGGCATGGTGGTGCATGCCTTTAATCCCAGCAAGTGGGAAGCAGAGGCAGGTTTCAGAACAACCAGGTCTACAGAGAAACCCTGTCTTGAAAACAAACAAACAAACAAATAAACAAACAAATCACACATATCTTCACAGCCATGAAGCAAGGAAAGAACTTCAAACCTGGATATAAAGGACACTGATCATACTGGAAGAAATAAAACAGTTCAGACCTTCAATATAGAGAATAATCTAAGGTGAAAAGATACAACTGTGAAAATGCTTTCTCCTCTATGACTATCACAAAGCGAGACTAGATTAGCTTCCTGTGACTACTGGAACAAATTACCATGAACTTGGAGAAAATGAACAAAAGGAAATTTATTCTCATCTCATGGGTCTATATGTCTAATATCCAAAATTAGTTCCAATGAGCCAGAAGTCGGTGGCAGAAGGGCTACCCTCCCTCTGGAGACTCTGGAGAGGATTCATTGCTTGACTCCTCCATCTTTGGGGGTGCTGACATTCTCTGGCTTGTGCCTGCCTCACTGCAGCCTATCTTGGTACTTATATGACCCCCCCCCCCCCCCCTTTGTGTGTGTGTGTAACCTTCCCTCTGTCTCTTTCGTCCAAAGATACTTGTAATGGCTTTCAGGACCCACCACAAACCATGCATAACTCAGGTCAGGACCCTTGAACACATCTACAAGGCTTAAAAGTATGATTTTAGGTGGAGAGATGGCTCAAAGGTTAAAAGCACTTGCTGTTTTCACAGAAGACCCAGGTCCAGTTCCTAGCATCCACGTGGCTGCTTCCCACCATTGGTAACTCTAGTTTCAGGAGCTCCTGTGCCCTCTACTGGCCTCGGTGGGAACCACGTATATGCAACAGTGCACTCACATCCTCCGTGCAGGCAAAAACCAAAACAAAACGACAAACTCATACATATAACATAAAAAATACGATTTTCTTAAAACTCTGGCAAAGTAAATACGATCGTGTTGGTGTAGAGACGTTTACCTGAGGTGTGTCAAGGAAGAGTGTGAATCGTTTCTAAGAGCACAGAGAAACTAAACTTTACCTGTATCTGCATCCATGTATCTACACTTACATCAGAGTCTACATCTGTGTTTAAACGGGGTTCCCACCTCAGTACTCAGGACCTTCCCCTGGTGTCAGTTATCAGGTCCTAAACCCAGAATAGGGAGTAGGATTTCTACACAAGCACATATTAGAGAATAACCCTCCTCTTCTTCAGGTGAATGCCAGTTCTGCGGGGGCTGGAGGGACTGTGGGAGGGCTTCCGGCCCTTCTGTCTTCCTGTGCTCCATGAACGTGGTCCTCCTACAGAACAGGTCTTCACCTACACTGGAACTTTACATCTGCAGAGTCCTAAAATTTCCCCTGGTTTCTCATTTTGGTTTAAAGTCACTCCTCCTCCTTAAATGCCTTTCCTCTTTAGCCTCAAGACCTCCTGATCCTCAACAGATAGATTCACCCTCACCCGACTGTCCTCCATTATCTGCCCTTAACACTTACCATGATCTGAAGTTTCCATTTGTTTTTATTAACATCACCGTCCCTCAAAGTGCACATCCGTGTCAGCACATACTTCAGGGCAACAATGAATGAAACGCCCATCTGTGGCTCAGATCTCTCCTTAAAGTTCAGGCTGACACATTATAATTCACACACTTCCCGGGGTTCTGTTCAGGCAGGTTCTTTCTTGAACTTCTCACGTCTTCACGTGTGTTTCCCATCAGAGTCTGCCGTCTGTGACTCTGCCCACCTCATGATTACATATGCAGCACTGCGAGCCCAAAGCCTTCATTTCTCTCTCCAACTCTGCACCCTCAGCTCTACCATCAGCAGTCACTAGAGGTCGGACCCTTCCTGCCTCCTCTCCAGCCAACACTCAATCGAAGCAGCTTTTCTCATCTGGGGACACTGCTCACTGGCTTCCCAGCTGGTTTTTCTCGTTTTACTTTTGCGAACGAAGGCAGGCGTGGTGGCACACACCTTTAAATCCCAGAGGCAGAGGCAGGTCAATCTCTCAGAGTTGGAGGCCAGGCTGTTCTACACAGTGAGTTTCAGGCCAGCCTGGGCTACATGGGGTGGCTTTGAAACGGAAGATGATAAATGAAATTACTGTGTGGGTGTCACTGGTTTTCAGATATAATTTTAAATTTTAATTTTTCTTTGCTGTTGACAAGCATACATGTATACAATTATCTACCCCTGTTCCCCACTCGAACTTTGTCTTTTTTTCTTTTAATCACCCACTAATCCAATTACTGCTGCCTTTGCATGCACCGGCACAGTCATTCCTGGAGCTCGGGGGTCCTATCAGTCCACATCTTCAAAAAGAATCATTCTCCTTCCCCAAAAACTGCCAACTGCCGTTGGCTCTTCAGTAGGGGGTGTGGCCTAGAGATCACCTACCCCATCTGTGCCATAATCTTGGTGGGCTTGATCTTGTACCATTCACAAGTACACAGCCACGAGCAGAAGACAACACGGAAAAGCACTCCTCCATGTCTTTTGTTTCCCAAATTCTTTCTGCCTCCTCAAGCCTTATGGGAGAAGAGGAAAGGGCAGGGATACAGATGTCCTGTTTAGGGCTGAGCAACTCAGTCTTTATTCTCAGTACTCTGACCAGTTACGTGTATCTCCACTGACTACTACTCACTGCAAAAACAAGTTCTCTACCTGGATAAGAGCAATGGATCTATGGCTATAAACGTAAGTACTTAGGGGTACTTTAAGAGCAGAGCCGTTTATCAAACTAACAATAGCAGGTTCTACCCTCGGACCCCGAACCTCATCAGCCATCGGCTTTTGATCAGGATTACAGTAGCAAGCAAGAAGTGTCCTCCTGTAGAGAACACTTCAAATCCAACTGCCACCCTATGCTAGTCATGCCCCTATACACCAGTGGGAACATCTTGACTGGCCAGTTGGTTCTGTAGGCTCCAGCACTGAGTACGACCACTGATGTCTTGTTGCCCTCGGTAGTCCGCATAGGACCTTCTGGAACTGTGAAAGCTGGCCAGTAGGAAGAAAGTTTCCTGGTCAGCTTGAAACCGACTTCTCTGTGTCCTACAACCAAAGCATATAGGGTCTCCAGCAATGTGGTCTTACCATGTAGTTACAATGGGCAACCAAGGACAATGGATACAACCTGTGTCACCTTGGAGGCCTCTCGGACACCAATAATTAGCAGGGGAGGTATCCCATAACTTAAACCATGGTTTTCATTTAGTTATCTGTGTGTTCTGGAGTAACACTGTCCACCCATGCAGGGCAATTCTACACTAACTTTTTTTTTAAGCTGTATTTTGAACCTAGCTCACTACCAGTGGGTTTCCAGAGGCTTTTGCATACATCCTGAGATTTGCCTAACACACCCACTACCGTCCCTCTTCTTCACCCACCCATCCTGGCCCCTGCTCAGTCTTTTAACCTCCACTCTTCGCCCCTCCTCCTTCATTTCATGTATCCTACCAACTTTCCAATTACTTCTTACTCGGGTTGTGGGACAGTAGGCCTCCACATGGGCTTTATGCACACTTCCTTTGGGGGTCCACCCCCGGGTACCCCCGGATCCCCACACCCGCCCTTGCTCAAGCCTTTTCACCCCCAGGATTCTATCTTTCCTTTCACCTATAACCTACTGTCCTCCCTGCCTTAAGGTGTGCACTCTCCAGAAAAAGCTGCCTTCCAGTCTCCTGGCTTCCAGTTGTACAGCAAGTTAAAGGAAGATTTGAAGCTAGGCCCTGTACATGAGAGAAAATAGACAGCATTTGTCTTTCTGGGCCTGAGTTCACTCTATATGGTTTTTTTTTTTTTTCAAGTTCCATCCACTTATCTGCAAATTGTGTTATTTTATTTTTCTGACAGCTGAGTAATATTCTACTGTATATATGTATATGGACCACTTTTTCCTATCCATTTATCTGATTATGGCCATTTAGGTTGGTTCTATTAACTGTTGTGAATACAGCAACACTGAACGTGGACGAGCAAGTATCTCTGTAGTACATATAAAACCCTCTGGATGCACGGCCAGGAGTGGTATAGCTGGGTTATAGGGCTTTTTTTTCCTTCCAAGAACCCTCCAGGCTGAGTTCCAAAGTGGCCATACTAGTTTACATTCCCACCAAAAGCGTATAAGCACCACCCTACCTTGCCACATCCACACTGCCATTTGCTGCCACCTTTATTCTGATGATGACCGTTCTGGCTGGGGCCAGAGAGAATCTTAACACAGTTTTCATTTTCATTTCCCTAATGAATGCTGAACACTTTTAACTGTTACCTAGCCATTTACATTTCTTCCTCTGAGAACTTTCTGTTGGGTTCCTTTGGCCTTTTTTTTTTTTTAATCGGGCTATTTATATTCTTAATGTTCAGCTTCATAGTTCTTTGTGTATTCGAGACACGAATCCCGTCGGGTGAATAGCTGGCAGAGGCTCTCCCCAGCTCTGTGTCTGCCTCTTGGTTCGCTTCACAGCTGCCTTGGCTGGGCTTTATGCTATCCCACCTGGTGGTGGTAGGTCTTCTCTTCTGCGCTACTGGAGTCTTTCTCAGTGGGCCCTCACCTGTGCCTGTGTTTTCCAGTGTTTCCTGGCCTTCTTGTAGTATCTCCAGTTTTTCATTGTAGAAGTCTTCTGCTTCACTGGCCAGGTTATTTTGTTTTTCCCCTTAGGTACGTCATCTTTTGTGTAGCTACTGTGGATGTTTCCCTGATCTCAGCCTGTCATTGGTATGTAAGAAAGCTACCGATTTTTGTATGTTGATTTTGTGCCCTGCCACTTTGATGAAGTCTTTATGAGTTCTTGGGAGTTTCTTGATGGAGTCTTTTTGGGCCTCTTCCATATAGAACCATATGTTCTGAAAAAAGAAGATATGTTGACTTCTTCTTTTCCTACTTGTTTCCATTTTATTTGCTTCCCCTATAATATTGGCCTAGCTAGACTTCAAGCACTGTATTGAACAGAAGTAGAGAGAGCAAACACCCTTGCCTTGTTTCAGTCTTACCTAAAATGCTTTGAGGTTTTGTCCATCTAGTGTGATTTCTGCTGCAGATTTATCAACAAACTTCATTATACTGAAGTATGATCCCTCCATCCCTAGACTCTTCATGACTTTTATCAGGAATGGTTGTTGAATTTTTGTTTTAAGGTTTTCTTTTTTTTTTTCCTCTCTCTCTCTGGAGATGATCATGTGTTATCCTTTAGTCCATTAATGTGTTGAATTGCATTTATTGGCTTATGCACATAGAACTGTCACCACAATGCTATGATAAAGCCAATTTAGTCATGATAAATGGACTTTTTGATGTTGAACTCTGTTTGAGTACTTTATTGAGGATTTTGCAACTTTTTTTTTTTTTTCCCATCAGGAAGGTAGGTCCGTGGTTTTCGTTTTCATGCCATGGCCTTATGTGGCTTTTGTAAGAGTTTGGAAGCTCCCCTTCCTCTCTTACTTTATAGAATAACCTGAGTGGCGTTAGTATCAGTTCTTTAAAGTTCTGGTAGAGTTCTGCAGTGAATCAACCTTGTCCTGGGCTTTTTTTTTCCAGTCGGGAAGCTTTTTATTACTGCTTCAACCGCACCGCTAGTTTCACAGCTGCTCATTATAAGGCTCATTTATCCCATTCCTTCTACGAGCATGACTGTTGACTAACCCACCTATTTGGGATGCCCCTCGTCCTCCAAGCTGCCCACTGTCGGTTTGCAGTAACATCCCATAGTGCCTCCCTCTCTCTACCAAGTAAGAGAAGGCAAAAAGATAGGACAGTGGCTAACGTGTCCATAATTGTGTTAGGAGGTTTTGTTTTCGTTTGTTCCACTCTGTTTCTCGGTTATTATTTTTTAAATGTTTGCGTGTGTCTGACCCGCACATATGTTTGTGCACCACATGTGTGCCTAGTGCCTGCAGAGGTCAAAAGAGATTGTTAGGTTCCCTGAAACTGGAGTTACAGGTGGTTGGGAGCCACCATGTGGGAGCCGGAAACTGGCCCAGGGTCCTCTGCAAGTGCGGTAAGTGCTCTTCACCACTCCTGACCCATTTTTGTTGCTGCGGCGGCGGCGGCTGTGACAAGTACCTAAATTACCTTAAAAGGAGTGAAGATTTATTTTAAGAAGTCCAAGTTTCAGGGCTGACAAGATGGCTCAAGCAGTTTAAAATGCTTACCACTAAGGGTCTTAGTTCATACCCTGAAACCCACGGTGGAATGAGAGAATGGGTTCCCAAATGTTGTCCTCTGACCTCTAAATGCAGACCAAGGCATGTGTTCACTCATATCCCCCACATTCACAAACACACACACACACACACACACAACAACAACAACAACAACAACAATCTTAAAAGCAGAAGGGAAACTTCTGAAGGGGAAGGAAGAGGAGCAAGAAAACACCTGTGCCTTATTATGTTGGAGGGCAGGTGGAGAATGACTCCAATACACCTTCCGTGTAAGAAGAACTAAACATAGCTGAAGACCAGAACCTTCTCTAAGGGCCAACCCAAATCAGAATGGTAGATGATAAAGAACTAGTGATAACGGAGAACAAGGCCACATTTTATGAATAAAGACAGAGTGGGGCTTCTGTCTAGTCACTGCTGATGAACAGCTGAGGGGAGACACGGATTTTCCACCTTATCCAGGTAACACCAACCATTCCCTGCGTGCGTGGGGCTGAAGAAGGTACACACTTTCTAGACTGTCCAGGTCCCAGCTCTCACTACTATTTCCCTTACTATACTGGGTTCTTCCCATTCCCTCCAATGTTCCCAGCCTCGACAAATCCAAGTTCTAGGGGATCCTTAAACAAATGGGGGTAATGTGAAATTGACATTACTCCATTGCAAGAACGAAAGAAAGAAAGTTAGGAGCAGGAATAATGAAGGACACAAAGAAAGACAAATGTTTAACTTTTATATGTGGACTCGGGTAATTCTCTACATATACAAATTTTATGTGGTACTGAATGCAGAAGTGGGGAACTGTTTGGGGAGAGAGAAGGAAACAGAAGCTGGGGGACAAAAGAGGGTAATGGGGTGAACATAAGCAAAGTAAAACATATATGTATGAAAGGTCATAATCACACTATTTCACATGCCAAAAACTTAAAGTTAAAAAATGTTTTAGGATTGTGGCTCATTAATAATGCATTCCTTTAATGTTTAAATAAAGCACCTTCACAGTTTCAAAATACTTACATACATTGAGTAAATCTTTACAAGAACCTTGAAATGTCAATAAAACGTTAACCTCCTTTTACAGCTGGCCAAACCCAAGTTTAGACATGTTATAAATCAGTGGCTTACCAGATGACACTTACAAGATGCCAGCCTCTCTGTGAAAACTCCAGAAGTCACTGCCTGAAACACAGTCTGCATTGCCAGGCATCTCGAAGCCCAAGAGGGAAGGCGACATGTCAACAACAATCACAAACCATAGGATCCAGGGTTGAGGTGTGAAGTTCGCTGTTATCAGGGCCAAGTGTGACTCTGCCAAGATTCCCACTATCTGGCCTATGATAACCTAACCTATCTGGCAAAACGAAATGCAGCTCTCTAAGAGTGGGAAGGAAAGAAACTATGATTACTGAATCCCAGGCTGCCAATGCAATCTCCTTCTACGAACATGTCATTGTCTGCCTTCCTTCTCCACTTAGGCTATTTTTTTTCAGTCTCTCCATCGCCACACAACCTTACATCCTTTACTTACATATATATCTCTACATATGTCTAAAATAGTATCAGTATAAGTAGATGTCATTGACTTAAGAGATATTTCTTCAGTTGACATATACTCTCGTTCTGTCACTAGTTATGAAGTTTTTGCTCTTAGGAAATAATTTAGTTAGCTGTCAACTCCTGGCAAGCACTCAAACATATAACCCAAGGAATTGGAATAGCAGATATTCCAAAGCAGAAATTAGGAGCAATCTGCAAAAGCACACTTGATACGTAAAAGCTAAGCTACAACTATGTGGTTTTCCCTGAGGAGCCATATCAAATCCAGCACAATAGGCTTTTTTTCTCAATCATTCCTGACCACGCCTGAAAAGAGAATCAAGAGTTCTCAAAGTGGGGCTGGAGAGGTAGCTCAGGGGGTAAGTTCACTACCCGTTCTTCCAGAGGACCTGGGTTCGGTTCACAGCACCCACAAGGACCTGATACCCTCTCTGCCTCCAGGGGCACCTGGCCATGCATGGGGTATACAGACAAACCGGCAGAGAAAATACCCACATACATAAAAAGAAAGAAAGAATTCTCAAATATTCACTAAACCAACGACAAAGCATACCAACCTAAAGTTAAAAGTTCAAAATGCATTCAAGTCTCAAAAGCAGACTTAAGAAGCACAGAGGCTTTCCTCCCAAGGTCTGGGGTCAGGGGCGGTTTATGAAGAAAGGAACTCTTCCCAGCCATCCTGAGAGGTATAACATCCACCTCGAGGTTGTCACTCACTATCTCTTAAGTCTTATTATCCCCCACTCCACCCCGGTCTGTTTCTAACAACCACTTACTTGGCTTCTTAACTTTTAAAATTTTCATGCAGACGGCTGATGAGATGGCTCGGCGGGCACTTGCCCTCTAATCTGGCAACCCAAGTTCATCCCTAGACCCCACAAGGTGAAAGGAGAGAATCACGGGTCTGCGCACATTGACCTCTGACCTCCCCACACACGCACCGTGGCCCTTGCTTGCCCCCCGAAGTGTGCATTAAACCTATCAAAATTCCATGAAGGAGCCAACCTCCTCCCAAGTGTTAACGCGTTTTACTAACGCACTTTAGCCTCAGAATCCACAAAGCCACGGTTCTTACTGCCTCGTTTCGCAGGTGAGGAAACTGAGGCTCACGAGGCGGTCTGGAGTCCCAGGGGTGGGGCTCGGCTTCTGCATCCCGGGCTTCCTGCCTTCCTGCAGAAGCCGCCCCTGGAAGCACAGCCCACGGCCTGGACGCCACAGACCACAGCTCGGGCAGTGAGTCCGGCTAGGCCCACCTCCCAGCCCGTCCCTCCGGGTGTCCTTCGGAGGCCGGGCACCCGCCGGTCTGCAGAAGCTGGCGGGGTCTCGGGCGAGCGGCCCAGCGGCACGAGTTCCCCGGGAGGCGACGATTCCGGGTGAGGGTCCCCGGCAGGTTCCCGGGGTGACGCTCCCGAAGAGGGCGTCCCCGGGCGGGGTCTCGCGGCGAGGGTCCCCGCCGGGGGAGTGATGGGGGGGGGGGGATCCCGCCGCTCTCACCTTCCGACAGCTCCAGCTCCAGCTCCGCCAGGCTCTCGAGCACCTCGGCGGGCAGCGGCGCCGCCTCCAGAGGGCATCCGCGGTCGGCCATGGCCGGTGGCTGAGGCGTTCCCCCACCGGGGCCTGCAGACCCGCAGCGGCCGCCCGCAGCCGGCAGCGGGCGGGGCGCGGCCGGGGCTGCTTCGCACGGGCCCGCGGGCACGAGCGCGGGCGGCTCCGGGGCGGGAGCGCGCAGGAGACGCGCGTGCGCGACCGAGGGGCGGGGCAGTGCTTGCCCGGGTACGTCGGGCCGGGCCCCGCCCAGCAACTCTAAAGCTTCGTTCCCATTGGCCGACAGGCCACGTAGGAGAAACTGGGAGCTTTACTCCCCATTGAGGGGCGGTGGACGGGGGAGATGGACAGAAGCTCCCCGGGAACCGCGCGACCCCCACCGTAAGCCGACTTCAGGGTCGTCCCGGTGACCCTCCTCCCAGTCCCCCGGTCTCTTCCTCAGGAGTCCTGCTGGCACGCGTAACTCTCGGCGTTCCCGCTACGGTGTCAGCAAAGTCCTGGCATTTTTCGCCGGCCTTAAAGGGTGATTAAAGGTTATTGCTTTTCACGGTAACCCTGGAAGCACTCTGACATTGACCAAAAAGGATCTCCAGCAGTGTCTCCGTCCTTGAGATGACCTTGGGACGTGGACGCTTCGACAGAACGTGTTGGGAACCTTCGTGGAATTTTTGAAGGAGCTATTCCCAGAGCTGGGGACGTGTACAAATGGTGCAAAGACACACTGGTGTCTTTGGAGTAGGTGCCCATTCCGACTTTGCCTATCGCCTAACTGAATAGGGTAGGAGAACAAAAGTCTGTCTTTTGAGTCGAAACTAAGTTCTCAAAAGCAGTGCTTCAGTTACAAAGATTTAGTTCCCCTCAAGTAGGTAAGTAGGCTTTCTTCTAGTTTAGTGAGAAAAAAAAAAGAAAGGAAAGGAAAAGGCTGCTCCTGGGTATATTGGAGGAGAAAGTTTATTATAGATGCGTGGGTGAGCATAGCCAGAGGCAGACACATCTGGGAGAGTCCAGATCGGTCATAATCCTGAACCATGGGAGAGGGAGAGAGGAAACGAGAGAGGGGAACCAAGTAGGGCAGCCAGGAGGCCAAAGGTACAAAAGGAAAAAGCGGGTGACCAAAAGTTTCTATTACACAGGAATGAGCCTCGGGGGAAGGGCAGCCCAGTTCAAGGTAGATGGTGGATGCCAGCCATACCCCGTAACTTGTAAGGACTGAGGGCTGCTGGGAGAACCTGGAGGCCAAGTCCTGCTTTGATATGTTAAATAAACAACACAGCAGCTCGTGCCAGGTTTGAAACCACACTAGTGTTAATAGTTCTGGGCCCTAACTGTGGAAGATCTGGAAGCTGGGCTGACAGACTCAGCTGTTGCCAAGTCTTGACAAGTGGAAACTTATAGCTCTGGGCTTTAAAAGCCTGCAGCATTGCTCTAGGTGCCTGGGTTAGAGATCTGATGCTCTGGGTTTCAATTGCCAGTGACCAGTAGCTAATGAAATCATCATAGCAGCAGCAGCAGTCAGTACCAGCTAGTTAGAACTCTCTAAGCCTTTGTCTTTGTAGCTACTAGTGTTGAGTATCAGGATTCTTTTCCTTCCGGTCTTGCCAGCTTCCAGGATCTCTTCCAACCTCAGATGCCTGCTTCCTCATACTGCTTTCCTCACTCTTGCCCTGACACACACCCACACCCACATACACACCCCTTTCTAGCCACCCTGCTCTTCCATATCATCCAGCCCTCTCTACATACATTAAAAAATCCTAGGTTGGCAACAGAAATACCATTTTGGAGGCTTTTAGTGGGTCTAATATTACATCCCCAAGAAACAGCATAGGAAGGTGTCCCCGACTGACTTAAAAATCTGAGCTAAGTAATCTGGTATACAGCCAGGATGTGTGGAAGGCAAAGGAAAGACTATTTCCACGGATCCCCAGTTCTTGTAGGAAACAGAAAACGTGTCAATAATTTCACATTTCTCCAATCACTGGTTTCTTCCTGAGGAAGCGTTCTCTGTCATCTTGAGTGAATATAGCTGCTGAAGTAATAGGACTCCGTGGGAAAAAAGCAACTGGGATTTGACCTTTCAAGGCCGGTGCAGAGTGTCTGCGGTGGTTGTGACTGGAGCAAGGCCTCCTGGATTCAGTTGCAGTATGCAGTAGATTACCTTGCTGCTGGAGTGTTTTCACATTGATTGTGAAGTATGCAAAACAGCCAGACTTGAAGGCATTCCAGCAGATTGCTAGGGACGGCTGCACGGCTCTCGGTCCCTCACTCCAGGCTTCCAGGTAAAAGGGAAAGGTCTATTTGTCCTTCAAAGACCTCGATTTTTACTTACTCACATAGAAAAAAAAAAATGCTTACAAATAAAGACTTAAAAATTCAACACAAAAAAATGAACGTTTTAAACAGCATTTAACAAAGTTTTAAAGCATTTTACAAGTCCTTTTAAGGCTTATTTTATGTCTGGGTGTTTTGCCTGCGGAGTATGTCTGCACACTACATGCATGCGGTGTCCAAGGAGGCCAGAGTGGGCGTCAGATGCCCTTCTGCTGTAAGACTGGTCTAGCACCAGGTTAGGAGCACCAAAGCATCCAGCCTTGTGGACTGAGCAGCTGAGCGGCTATTGGTTCTTGGTCTCCCCAGCATGTAGACAGCACTGTTTGGCTGTCCAAATAATTGTATTGTATAAGCCACACTAGTAAATCCCCTCCCAATATACATCCTATTGGTTCTGTTCTCTAGATAAACCTTACTAATAATACATCCACCTGCTGGATACTAGACACAGAATTATGGCTACTTCTGAGCATAATTCAGATTATAACATAATGCAATAAGGGGGAAGGGAGCGCTCTGTGATCTCACCTCTCCCTCCAAAAAGTTGTGTATTCGTTTGCTAGCACAGCAATAACAACATCCTGGAAAATGAGCCAGTTCACCAGTTTACAGGATCAGAATTCTGGAGGTTAGAAGTCCAAGATGAAGGTGTCACACAGGGTTGGTTCCATCTGGGCCCACAAAGGACAATCTGCTCCATAACTGTCTCCCAGCCTCCAGTGGCTGCTGCTAATCTTTGATGTTTCTTGCCTTGTGGATGTTTTACCCCAGTCTCTGCCCTCAAGATCACATGCTGATCTTACGTACCAGTGTGTCCAGTTGCTGGTAGACACCACTCATACCTGATCACGTTAACCTGATCATCTGCAAAGACCCAATTTCAAATAAGGTCATATGTACTTGAGATTAGGATTTAGATATCCCTTTGGTTGGGGTGAGGGCCACAGGTTGATCCATCAATCCTAACTCACGGCCAGCGTGTATATAGGGTAGGAGCTGAGGAGGTTTGTTGGGGGCTAGGCTGTGAGAATGCTTAATGAAGCACACTAGAATGTAAAACTGGGCAGTAGACTTCCTTGTCATGTGAGGAGACCTCCAAGAGACTCAATACCCCAGCAACCAATTCCTTCACATCTGAAGAACTGTACATCTGTTGGATGGATGATATAAAGGGGCTACACAGCTGCTTCAGAGGGAGAGAGAAACCCTGCAGAAACTCAAAGGCTTGCTGGACCTCAATTGTTTTTAGGGCCTAGTGGTCAGGGGTATCCTAGGGCACCCCAAAAGTAGCAAATTTAAAACACCTCGAACTTCCTACCATGAGAAGCAGCAGGAGACACAGCCTGAGCGCTTCTTCCTAGAAACCTCCCCCAGGTGTAGCCAAGATCTTGACAAGAATTTTAGGACAACCGGATAAGAGATGATTATAGGGGTTCGAGCCTGCTCTTTATGGCTGGGATACCAAAAGGGAGACGGCACAAATGATATTCGTGTTAAAAAGTAACTGCTGCAATGCAAACATTTGGAACCCACAGAAAAGCCAGGGAGTGAAAGGAAAAAGAGGCTGGAGAGAATATGCCCCCTCCCCCCAGTTTTGACCTTTAATGCAAAGAGGAAAAATCCATGATTCAGCATAGTTCCGAGTATGAAGCCATGATAGAGAGTAGACTGCATTTGAACTGCTTGAGTTGAGAGGACCATTAGGCAGGAAGAGAAAAGCCTCTCATAGCCTGGCCTGTAAGACACAGGGTCAGATGGGATTAGTCTGAGTGTGAGGATGGAGGAACTGAATCCTTAAGACAGATATTGTGTATACTATGAGAAAGCAGAAGAGAAATCCTGATGGTTTGGCCCAAATAGGCCATTAGGGACATTTGGTCACTTGAGGTTCCCCATGAATATCAGGGACTGGAAGACAGTGGAGGGGGGCCAGGCATTACAAAGGGAACTGAGAACTCGAGATGAGATGTTTGAAGCCCAGCTCACTGCACCCACCCCGAGAGGACTGTGCTCACACGAAGTTAACCCTGCTGGTACCCCGGGCGGCTTAGCAGACCTTTTTGCACCTCAGGGGAGAACATGACCTATATGAGGTCGGAGAGGCTCTGGTGGATTTGAGTGACCAAGACCAGCATGTAAGCCACAGAGTGCTGAAGCAACCAGCAGATGAAGAGGAAACCAAAGGGGTCTTATCCCGGTTACTCAAAGATAAACATGACAAGATTTATGTTGTGTTGGAATTTTTTGTTGTTGCTTCAGATGGGGTCTCTGTAGTCCTGGGACTCACTATGTAGACTACTTTGCAGTCCTGAACTCAAGTGAACCGCTGGCCTCTGCCTCCAAAGTGCTGAGATTCTATGCTACCATGCCTGGCAAGCTGGAATTCTTTGCGTGCGTGCGTGCGTGCGTGTAGGGGAGAAGTTGAGGTGCAGCAGGGTGGGGTGGATACAAAACTAGTGAGTTCCTGTAATGGAGCTGATCTTTGCTTCTTTATGAGTTCTTTTTTTCCACACTTTATTTCCCATCTGCCCCTATTTTACCCCCTATCACTAGATAGGAGAGAAAGGATAGAGGGGGAGAGAGAGATCCTTGAACCTAATTTCTTTCTTCTTATTTCTTCTTTGAGCACCACTACGAACAGAACAGACCGCAACCAACCCCTCCTATCGGGGCTGTTGCATTTATATATCCTCTGAAAAGTTCCCAGAGTTCTAAATGCCACACAATGACAGCAACTATCTGTGGCTGGCAAAACCATGCTTTCTGCTGGAGCACCAGGTAAATCATAGTCAGCTGCTGTGGACAGTCTGAAGCAACCTCGTCTCCCCACATCTGGGATTAAAACAAACACGTATTATTCTAATAATATTTGTTTTTGTTTTGTTTTGTGATTTTCCAGGCAGGGTTTCTCTTTGTTAGCTTTAGCTGTCCTGAAACTCACTCTGTTGACTAGGCTGGCCTCAAACTCACAGAGATCCACCTGCCTCTGCCTCGCTAGTGCTGAGATTAAAGCTGTGCACCACTGCCTGGCTAATATTTCTGTTTTTAAGGAAACCAAAATTCCAGCATAAACGATGAAAGCGGGCACAGATAATAAAGATTAAGCTGGTTTCACTGGTGGGTAGTTACCCTTGAGGAAGACAATGCTCAGATTAAGTTGGAGGTAAGGAAGAATGTATGTTAGGGGTAGAAATTACTTATCCAGCCCAGGACCCCTGCAGGGGCAGGTAGGGCGGAGGGCGACAGCAGCTACGGGTGCAGTGCCAACCTAGAGTGTCAGCTTCCTGAGCAGCAGGTGTAGCCACACCCTTCTGGTTTGCTAAGCAGCTGCAGCTGGCTCCACTAGAGATGACCTGTAGCTCACAGCAGCATCCCAGGATGAGGAGGCAAAGTGGCTTATAGAAGGTTATTATGGATTCTAGAGCACTAAGCAGACTAGGGCCTCCCATACATGCCAGTGTCCCTACCACTGCTCTTCTGAGGCCACTGACGGAAGCAACGCCATCTTTTCATGCTGCACCACACTTTGCTAACAGTCTGCCCCTGCACCTCTTAACTGCCGACTACTGAGACCAATAGGCGCTGGCCTGGAATGGACTGCAGTGACTCTTCATGGCGATGATTTGGTATTGATTTCTCAATGTCTGACTGACCTTTGTATTGGCATCTAAACAAAAGGAAGTTAGAGGATTTGGAAGATGGCACCTTGAATGGACAGACAAAATATATTACCCCCGGAAGCTGCAGTGGTTGAATGATAACCCCAGTAGCTGGGGATGAACCATGGACATATCCAGGGAGGCCCCTGGATAGGCGGTATCACCAGACCTAGATTAGTAAATCCCTAGTGCTGAGACACCATCCGCCTTTGTTGCAGTACATGCAGAAATCAAGCTGGGACCACGCTGCAAGAACCCTCTACTCATGCTGCAAGGTCCTGTATAGGCCCCTAAGTATCGACAGCTGGCCTACAACCACTGGGCTGTACGTACTGTGTACTATAATACCAGCAGGCCAGGTAAGATTGGCCTGCTGGAGGAATAGTGGCACAACCATTATAGGCATGTACTTACTCAGAGACTTATGGCTGGTTAAAATGCCAACAACTGACCTATGGTGGTGTGACTTTGTCTGGTGGGTGAAGACAGCACCATTTCTGTGGAGTGCTGGAATAATGTCGGGCTGTATATGCTTTGAGTAAACAATTCATGCTGCCATCTCTCCCACACGGAGATGCACAGACCTGGAACCTGAGGAATAACACTGGAGGCTGTGCTTCCCACTGCTAGCCTCCTCTTGTTTTAGGTGTTGGTAGCATGGTGGCCTTAAAAGCTTGTCAGTTGCTGCCAGATCTCAGAGCTGGTCCCAGTCCTGAAGAGATCTGTGTGACACCTGGATAGCCTAGACTATTGAACATGAATCTCACTGGCTTCTCAGATGAAGCGTCTTCTAATGGAAAGTATCTCACATCAGGTAATTGCATTAAATCATATGGCAGGAATTAAATGAGGGAGGAAAGTAAAAACAAGCCCTTAGTGGCTAGGGGGTAGGCTCCATGTCAGTGGTTCCTTCCTAATGCTGCACCCTTTAACACAGTTCCTCCTGGTGAGCCCCAGCCATAAAATTATTTTCATTGTTACTTTGTAACTGTAATTTTGCTTCTGTTATCAATTGTAATGTAAGCATGTTTCCCGATGGTCTTAGGTGACCCTTGTGTAAAGGTCATTCAACACGCCCCCCCACACACACACAAAAGGAGTCATGACCCACAGGTTGAGAATTGCTACTTACCTGCTCTCTGCTTCTAGAAACCTGCCCAGGCACTCAAGTGGCCAAGGGGGGAAGATTATTAGGGCTTGTCTTTTACCACAGGGAACTTGTGGTAAAAGTCCTAGGACAGTTTAATAGTCCTTCAAGCCCCAGTATGGTGGCTCATCTCTGGGCTAACACATCAAATTCCTCTGAAAACCTGAAAAGTGTTGTTTTTTAGCCTGGTCTCTGACTGACACTACATATTTAATTAAAGTATGTCTGGGCAGAACTTTAATTGACCATAATGAATTTAATTGACCATGATGCCCCTCTTATGTTATGAACAAGTTTTAAACAATATAACCACCAACTATATTTATTGTTTCAGAAGTATAAATACAAGTGAGTTACATAATGGCTGTAGCCATGAGGAAAAAGTTTGGCATCAATACGTTTTATTCTTTTTGCCAACAAAAAGAATAAACTGAATGGACTGAAAAAACAAAAAACAAAAACCAACAACACAAGACTATCCAAAGAGAACAGCACTTAAAATTTATTCTTTCCTTCCTGTGTGCTCATTTTTAAATGAACTTTCCATCCTTACACATTAAGAAAATAAACACCTGGACGCCACTCTCCACTTCTGACATGGAAGAGTGATGGCTCCATCAATAGGCACACAACACAACACAGCCACTGCTCACTGGGAGGTAAGGAGCAAAAAAGAATGCTCCAGTTAGCAGCGTGTTGCAGGGGAAATACTTGGCGGCTCCTAGAGGCTGGTATCGTCACTCCTGAAGTGTGTCCCAGACCATACCGCGAGCTTTCCTTAGGAAACCCATATTTCCTCAAAGAGAACCGTCAAAGGTTTAAGGGCCACAGGACTTTTATTCATTGTTTAATCTTCTGGTGGCAGGATTTCTGAGTAGAATCTAAAATTGGAGTAGAGGAAAAATTTGTTATCAAACTTCTTTTAGGAATGTTATAACTTTAAAACACCACTGCTGAGTTGAGCGCTGGCAAAATTGTGAGTTATCATGAAAATAGAAGGTTAGGTTTAAGAAACTATTACATAAATTATATATAGGCCAAATTATTACTGGTAAATGATTTGAATGTAAAATATCCATCACAAGATCATGTGTTTTAGCACTCGGTCTTCAGATAATGATGCTGCTCTTGGAGGCTATGCACCATTTAGGATATGAAGCCTTGCTGAAGGAAGTGATTTGCTGGAAGCAGGAAATGAGATGTTTACAACCTGGCTTCATTTCCTGTCCCTCCTCTGCTTCCTAATTTGCACAATCGTTCCGGCAGCCACACACTCCTGCTTCCAGGAGCTACTCCTGGCAACAGGCACACCCTGCCATGATGGACTATTTTCTTAAACCAGGAGCCAAACCAAATCATTCTTGAGTTGCCTCTCGTCGGATATTTGGCCCGTGATTAATCTTCTAAAACAAAAAACTGGTGCTAGAGAGCAGGGCCCTCGCGGTGATAACCTTGGCCACTTGGATTGTGGGGCCTTTCGCTAGTCTTTGCCTGAAGAATCTGGGCAAGTGTAGAGCCATGAGCTAGACAGAGACAGAGAGCTTAATGGACAATTCCAAGTAAGATTCGGGGACAGAGCAGCAGAGCAGACTTTGGACTTCTGAAACCACTAGGATCATGGAGACTTTTCAAGTTGGACTTCATTTTTGCATTACAAGATGGCCATGAGCTGGGGTCATGGGAAGAATGTGAAAAGCCCCCCCACAGGAGGCCGTGTTTAATGCTTTGTTCTCGGTGGCGCTGTTTTGGGAGTTTGTGGAATTCAGAGGCTGAGCCAGGCTGAAGGAAGTGGGTCACTGGGGCAGGCCCACCCCACCACCGCCTGCCCTTTCTCTGAGGGCTGAACGAGAAGCCTCATTGTTCCTGCCACCGCGGCGGGCCTGTTCTACTGCCATGCCTGCCCTGCCAACCACTGCTTCTCAGATCCCTGCTCACCGTGATGAGGTTGGTAACTAGGACAATCATCTTTGCGTTCCCTATCAGTGTAAGAAGACAAAAAGACCCCGCTAGTGACCGGCCCAGATGTGCCCAACACAGACGGACACGCACATGTGCTCACACCTGTGTAGATACTCAGTCAAACCAACAATGTCTAAGCTGACACTAGCAGTGTTGTGCTGTGTTTTGAGAGAGTATCTTTGTCTGTAGCTCTGGCCAGCCTGGTACTCGCTGTGTATGGCAGTCTGGTTTCAAAGTGGTGGCAGCCCTCCTGCCAAGGCCTCTCTAATGCTGGGTTACTCATGAGAACCGCCGTATCATCTTACTAGCAGTCTTTTCTATGTTGTTGTGTTTCTAAGGTACAATAATATCACTTTTAACAAGTACTGTGAGACGTTTTTTACCTGGTAGTACCCCCCCAAGTCTTTGCTGGATCATTTCTAGACGATGAATATATTCTGTCAAGGAATGTTCTGGATCTTGAGAAGCAGTCAGAGATCTTTCTAACCTTGGATTTGGTGATCTGCAAACAAAAAACCATATCAGGGAGTTAAGAAAGAAAACCTCAAGTTAACAGGTGGGGCCACAACCAGCTGACCAGATCTGGAACAGGTCTCCACCAGGGCTAATTCTCTTCATGCCCGTTCTTTACCAAAAAGAAAAAGTTGTTTTTATTTGCCTAGAATCCCGGGACTCGTGAACACTAGGCAGGCACTGCACCAACTGAGTTATATTCTAGCCCTGTGTAGTACTTCAAAAATCAGCTTTTAAAGCCGAGTATGGTGGTGCACTCCTGTAATGCTAGGACTTTGGAGACAGAGGAAAGAGGGTGGAGCTCTGCCAGTTCAAGGTTAGCCTGAACTATACAGCAAGTTCCATGTCAGCTAGGGCTACAAAGCGAGACTCTGTCCCAAAACAAAACAAACACACACACACACACACACACACACACACACACACACACACACACACG
>NW_026590405.1:389225-419631 GCF_907164565.1 Psammomys obesus
ACACACACACACACACACACACACACACACACACACACACAAAAAAAAAAAAAAAACAAAAAAACAAAAAAAACAAAACCGCAAAACAAAACAAAAACACAAAATCAACTTATATGTCACACTCTGCAGTCAGAATAAGTGGCAACAATTATGTGCTATTTCGTTCTCAGGTTTTGAGATTATACTTGCTGCCCTGACTGGGTTATGCCTCGGCCGCCTTCACCTGGTGACTGAGATGGTCTCTCCCCTAGGCAAAGCACACCTCTCCTGACTATCCTTCCTGGCAGGCCCAGCGTCCCCAGGGAACACTGTGCCCCTTTCCCGTTCTATGAGACAAGCTCCCAAACCTCTTCAGGGTGGAGGACATACTCAACACAGGGGATCTTCTTTTTTCTCCACATAGCCCTCCCCCAACTTTTTTTTTTAAAAGACAGGGTTTCTCTCTGTAGCCCTGGCTGTTCTGGAACCCATTCTGTAGAATAGGCTGGCCAGGAATTCAGAGATCCACCTGCCTCTGCTTCAGGAGTGCTGGGATTAAAGGTGTAAATGACCACGCCCTAGCATCTTGGGTGGTGTTAGCCCTAAATGAAGAGCAGAAGACCCCCAGGCTCTTGCAGACTCTGCTGGGTCTCTGACTTGCTCTGAGCCAGGCTAGAGATAGAATCTCACACCCCATTTGTCTGGACAGCTCGACAGCCTTTGCAGGACATCAGCATGAGTTCTAGGTGAAAAACCGGGAGCATCCCAACTGACCTTTCCTTGCCCAGCGAGACGGCTGTTGCTGATCTGGGGCTGTGCCAAGAGTCCTTGATATGGCCCGAGGAAACATTTCGGGTTGGGTGAGACGCTCTGGTTTCTGATGGAGAATGTTGTCTCCGGGATGTTCGGTGTCCTTCCCAACAATGACCAAACAATAAATTATCAGAAAAAGAAATGCACATTTTAGTAGGAAGGGTCTATCTGCCAAAAATTTAAGCTAATCCAAACAATTTTAGGAGTCTGCAAGGCAATCTCAAAATATATCAAGTTGTGATATTTTCAAGTTTTGATGACCTCCATTTTACTGGAATGACTATGGCCCCAACTGCCAGCACTACATGGGCAGCCCAAGGCTTCGGGAACCTTTAGGAGGCCTTTAGGGAAGGAGAGGCAAGCATGCCTGCTGCTGACCTGAAGGCACGGTCAGGATACCAGCCAGTGGCAGCTTAGTGGCCAGAGGGCAGAAGGCCTAGGCCTTCCATGCCCTCTAAGAAGGCCTTCACATCTGCCAGCCCTAGACCAGACAAAGACCCGGCAGAGTATCTTGTCACTGGCAAACTCTAGTTGGCTGTGCAGCACAACACAGCCCATCTCCTTCAGCACTCTAGAATCACTGCGCAGCTCACAGTCAGTTAGTGCTGTTCTCAGTGCGCTGGCGTGGCTGCGCCGGCTGTTTCCTAGTTTTCTTACTGTGCTTTATTAAGTCCCCAAGCCAAAACACTCAAGAAAATCCACAAGCGTCGAGAAAGGCAGCGACACGTGAAGCCCACCTTGGCGGATGCTTTTGCCTTGTAGCGGCACTCCTTTCCGATCCACCTCTTGCCATTTCTTAACCAAAAATCGTAACCTATACAGAAAGGTGACATTTAGGACAGGAGCAGACAGGAATGGAAGAGCCAGAGACACCCCTGACGTGGACAGACCACCAGAACATGCCCTCCTGCCCACAGGACACAGGTCCCAACTGTGCGCCGCTGACAAGTTAGCTGGCTGCGCTTTCCTGGAGTGCACCACCTCCACCTTCTAAGGAGGGCCTTCCCACCCCCTACTTTGGGGACCCCCACCCCCTGCTCCTGCTTTGGACCCACCCCTGTCAGCCAGCTGGTTCTGCCTGCACCCACCACGGCTTACTTGCAGCCTATCACTCCAGAATGCAAGCCTGCCTGCATCACCAGAAACTGGGAGAACACTGCTTCTGCCTGGTTGGGCCTTCTGATGAACCCAGCAGGGCCCATCAACTAAGAGAGTAGGACGGTAGCAGTCAGGGTGACAGTACACGGGTGCTTGACACTGCTTTTAGCATGGCTTTCCTGACAAGTGGCATGACTGTAACTTTCCTCTTTGTGGTGTAACAAACTACAGATTATTCAAAAAATGACCACCTGGCTCTGGAAGCTTTACTCAGGCATTGCATTCTGATAATGGGTCCCATATATAGTTCAGGCTAGTCTAGAACTTTTAATCCTCCTGTCTCAGCCTCCTGAGTGCTGGGATGACAGGCCTGTGCCACCATACCCAGGCACGGCGTGAATCTATGTGTGTATTTACTTGTCTATTTGTGCATATATGTATGGCCAGCACATGCATACCTGATGCCAGGAGGTCAGAATGAGGCACAGGATCCCCAGGAACTAGAGTGATTGGCTGTGAATGACCATGTGGGCTCTGGGAGCCATCTCTCCAGACCCTATCGCGTGACTTCTTAAAGACAACTATTATATTTTCTTTAAAGTCATGAGTGCCGTTGGTATTGACAGAGAAAACCGTAGTTTTACGGAATAAAGCCACCACTGAGGCAAGCCACTGGCTTGGAAGCAGGACATTTACCTCAATACTGCGATGACTACCCGGACAGCAGTGCGGAACTTTGTAAAAGGACGTGAAGTTGTGATTTTCTTATCTGCTTTGGAAGGAAACACCCCCAAATGGGCAATCATGGAGAGCGTTTCCTGTTCAGAATCCTGGAACCCGCCAATCAGCAGTAAGAGATATTTCTTCTGATAAATCAGAGCTTTTCTAAAGCTCTCTGCCCTCAGATAGTGCAGGTACAGTTTCTCTACCTAAAGGAAGACAGAGAGAGACTCAGGAAACAGAGACACTTTCCTGATCTATCCTGCTCAGTACGATGGCACACTTAGTTGTTCACGACAAACTAAAACTAGTGGGTTGTACTTCACAAACCGTCAGTCACCCAAGCACATCTGTAACCCTCCTCTTAAAGCGCCACCTGTATCAGACAGAAATCTAGAAAAAAATCTCCACAGTATCCCCGAAGGAGCCCTGTGAAGACCATTGGATTTCCAGCAGGATCTAAACGGCTCTGAGGGGACATGGTTAACATCACGGGTTCCACAGATGACACGGGCGGTAGGGAGGGCTGGGTGAAACTACAGAGCTTGGATCCAAACCCCGAGAAGCGCTTCTCCCTCAGGAGCAAATTGTAGGAAAGAGTTTCTTAGCCTACGGAAACCACGTCCTGAGCATTACACGTTTACTCCACTGTTAGGGCAGCCATGGTATCTGTGTACAACCAAAGCAAGTTTTACCTCTAGCTTATGCTGCCTTCCTTTCTCACAGTGACCTGAGCAGCAAGTCTTCTCCTGTAAGGAAGTATGTTTGATCTAGGTGTCAACAGATACCAAGCAAACAAGAACCTTGTAGAGAGGGCAAGAAGATCTTTTTTCCTGCAGTGAACTAGCCCTGGCTTAAGACATGGCTGCCGCTTTGAACCCCCACCCTGCATGACTTACTTTAATATTATAGGCATTTGTTTCCCCGCTTGCAGTCTGCGTGTGCCACTCTGGCTCTGAGTGCCGTAGAGAACTCTGCAAACCCGTCCCATCTTGTTTGCTTGAAGGTTTGCTTTGCCTCTGTAAAACAAAACAAAACGGAACAAAAAAACCACAGCTGACAACTCTATACTCCTGAGCTTTTCTTTTCCATGGGGGAGGGGTATGGGTGTGTACCTGCATATGTAGGTCAGAGGTAAACCTTAGGTGCTGTTCCTCAGAATTTTTAAAGGAGGGGGTCTCTCCCTGGGGCCTGGGGTTTACCAACTAGGCTAGGCTGGCTGGCCAGTTAGCCCCAGAGTTCCGCTAGGCTCTGTTCCCCCAGCTCGGGGGTTACAACAGGTGGAGGCGCACTATCATCTTGTCAGTCTCTTGCTAGCCTGGAACTTGATCTGTCGTTCTGGCTAGCCTCAAATCTGCCCGCCTCTGCCTCCTGGGTGCTGGGGTCAAAGGTGTGTGCCGCCCTGCCTAGCTCTCATCTGGCTGGGATGGTGCACAGGATCCCATGTTTGCATAGCAAGCATGCACTAACTGAGCCATCTTCCCTGCCCTTCATGGGACCATCCTGAGAAAGATGACTCAGGGGACCATAACGGGAGAGACGACAGCAGCCACTGTGCCAGTCTGAAAGGAAAAGGTCACATTCGAACAACTCATTTCTGCCGTAGCTGACCGAGGACTACTGGGGTAGCCTGCCACAGATGAGGGAAGGAACTGGGAAAATATCTCTCAAGGGTCAGGATCCAGTGAGGCATTACCAGCCAATGATCACAGGCCATGTGTTGTCCCTTATCACGCTGGGCGTCATTTCAGTTCATCATTTCAGTTCTACTCAAGTCATCTTATCACTTCTGGGGTAATTATTTTTCATTTACTGAAATATCATTGCACAAAAAGAACATTTTAATAAGATCAAACAAGAAATATTTGGAGGCACACAGAGCTGCCCCCAAGAGTTATGTCTGTGACCTGTTCAGCAGTTAGGGGCGAGAATCAAAGGCAGCAAGTCATCATCCCATCAATACATGGCTCTCCAGGAGGAGAGCCAGAGGCCAAGGCGGGCCCCAGGAGGAAAAGGAAAAGACAATGTGACCTGTATGAAATGTCAAAGTCACTGCTAGAAGGAACTGCTCTGGCAAAGCAAGTCGTCTTGAACATAGGAAGTGAACGCCACCTCAGCCTTTCTCCAGTGTACACATTAGACACAGTTTCCTCACCTCTGTACTAATCTTCACGACCAGGTGCTGCCGCTAACTCGCTGGAGCCCATAAAAGCTCAGTGGGTTTTAGCACTGTCAAATACATTTAACTTTTAGGAGAAACAGAAAATTTAATGGGACTCTCTAACCTAGAAGCCTTAAAGCACACACACAGAGAACTGAGAGGGCTCTGGACTGAGGCTCTCATCAGCTCTCGCTTTCTCTCTCATCTTTTTTTAAAGATTTATTTATTTATTTGTACATTTGTATATGAATGCTCTGCATGTACACCTGTGTACCAGAAGGCGGTGCCAGATCTCACTACAGATGGTTGTGAGCCATCCTGTGGTTTGCTGGGTATTGAACTCCGGACCTCTGGAAGAGACCTCTTAACAGCTGAGCCATCTCTCCAGCCCCCTCTCATCAACTCTCAACCAGGCACTTCCTAGTTGCTTACATCTAGCAAGAAGGGGTCTGGGGCAGTCCGGAACCATGCCATGAGTACAGACCTTCCTTTACTTCCATCTACCAATAAGACCCAAGAAGGCAGGAAACCAGACACTACTGAAAGGAGACACAGATGTCGCTGTTAGGTCCCGAACCCGGGGAAAGTCACCCTCAGCGCCTGTAGCTCCTCCCAGCACTCCTCATCCTGCCCCTCACCCTAAACCTCCCCCTTCCAGGGGATGGGCTCCCCCCTGCATCACCTGATAAGCAGATAATAAAAATGCGGTACATATACACAATGGGACTTTATTCAGCTTTAAGTAAAAGTGAAGTTATGACGTGTGCAGGGAAATGGATGGAATTAGAAAAAAATTATACTGAGTGAGGTAACCTAGGCCGGAGGACAAGCACAGTGTGTTCTTTCCTGTGGAGATTCCAGTTCCAACACTTCAGTTCTATTTGTTAAACAGAGAGTACCTGTGGAAGCCAGGAAATCAGGACAGAACATGGGGGAAGCTGCCTTGAACAAAGACGATACAGAATGTAGGTTAAGACGAAGTAAGATGCTGTGGGTAGAAAGGTTTAAGCTAGGAGGGAAGTAGAATGAAGGGGAGACAGATGGGAGATGGAGTATTGGAGAAGTTCGGGAGTAACAACCAGACAAAGAGCACATAAAGAAGCCATATGGAAACCTGCTGTCTTGTAACCTAAATAAAAAATACAAAATGGGAAATATTTTTTTAAAAGAAACAAACGAACAAAATGGATCATTATTAAATCAATAAAGGGCATTCAAAAAACTATCCATAGCTAACATCCTTTTTAAACCGAGAAAGACTTACTAGGGACAACGGCAGGAGAGACCAAGGCCATTCCTACTCGCAATGCACAAGAAATCCTAGCAATGTAACAAGAGACACAGAAGTCATGCAGACTGAAAAATGACAGAGCTAAATAAGGTGGCGCCTGCCCTCAACACTACTGTACCAAGCGCTGCTTTTTCTTTCTTTCTTTCTTTTTAATGAAATAACTGTTACAAGTGAAGGGATCTTTTCAGGCTGTATCAGGCTTTGCAAATGTTTGTCATTTAGTATCTCTTTGCCCTCCAAGACCAACTAGCATTTATTTGGCACAGACAGCCACGGGCCTTCCCAGATCCTGCCTCTTGTTAAAAAGTGTCTTTCTATAATGTTAACCTTTACTGTTGTGCAGATTTGGAAGAGTATTTAGGACAGAAAAATAGCAGTTAGTGTGTTTGGGCAGATTCTCTATGTATAGCTGGACGGGGAACTCCTATAAGCCAGAAAGTTGTGGAATGAAAATCACAGCACTAGTGGTGGGCTATTTCCCTATGAGTTGTTGGCCCAGAAGCCCCAAACTCACACAGGCCGTTGCCATTATATTTGGCTGCACCCCAGAACTAGATGATAGGGCCCTATTCATGAAGATATCATATACTCTGGTTGCAGGACACGGAAATACTAGGCTGGCATTGAACTGCCTCTTCCTGCTGGTTAGCTTTTGATGTGCCAGAAGTGCTCTACAGGATGCTGGGGGGAAGTGTTGCTAATGGTCCCACCCAGTTATAGATCTTGCATGGTACCAACAAGCCAAGCACGATGTACTACCCAGGGCAACAGTGACGTAACTATTGTATGTACAACCAATTGCTTGTCAATTAGATTTAGGGCCTGTTCCACAAGAAGGCATATCCAGTACTCCAAGTCGGACAAAAAGCTGTGGCTGGGGAGGGCAAAGGCACCAGTGGGAAGGCAGGCCACAGCTATTATTTCACTAAACAGATATGAAGGCCTGTCAACCTGCCTTCAGCATTTATTTCTTTATGCCCACTAAGGATCATTGCTGCTAGCCTCAATCATTAAAGTTTTTGTTTGGTTGGTTGGTTTTTGTTTTTTGCAGTTGGTGAGTACTGCAAATATTCATAACTTGTCAAGCTCCCAAGAATAAGTAGTTGTTGATGTGGTACAGAGGCTCAAAATTCAAGAATAAATGAAAAAAGAAATTACACATCTATATTACTCCCTCCGATGCTGAAGGAACTCTGGGAGAAAAGGGGATAGAAAAAAGAAAGTAAGAGCGGGAAGAAGGGGTAGAATATATTGTGCAGCCATTTTTTCCAAATTTAAGCACACCCTCTCAGAGGAGAAAGCCTCATGCAATTTACAAGGCAAGGCTCAGAAAGTTACAAGATTCACAAGGCCCCCTTTCCAAGGTTATAAAATCAGTACATAATAGCTGGGGAGAGAAGCTTATACTGCTAGTGGAATTGTCTACAAGTGTGCAAGGAGTTTTTGTGGTGAGCTTCTTGGAGATGCAGCTGCTTTAAAGTCACCAACCATGCTCCTATAACTAAACCCAATAAGCTCACTGGTTCACCAAGCTCAACTTGGACAGAACTATATTCTTTGGCCTGTCAAAAATTGGTGCCCTACCTAGGATTGAGTAGACACTTGTTCACATCCCTCTAGGAAAAGTTATGTAATACAGGACCTCATACATGATAGGCAAACTATCCCTGAGTTATACCTTAGCTCTGAAAATCTTAATCTGTTCATCAGCTGATGGACAGTTGAATTGCTTCTACCTTTGGATAAGAATATTGTAAAGTTTTATGTGTAAGTTTTAATGTATATAACAAACTTGCGTGATCAGTTTTTTCTCCTGGGTAAACACCTAAAAGTGGATTTGTTGAAAGACCTTTTGAGAAACTGTTAAGACTGCTTTACAAGATAATTTCATCTTACAGTCTCACACAATCCTTTACATGCTCATCTACAGTGCTAATGCAATCTAAATTTAAAAAAAGCAAGACTCACTCTCCAATTTTATGTAGAAATTTATACTGAACTGAACTAGAAATTTATACTGCCAAATGACTTGAAAAAGAACAGGACTTGAAAAAAAGAGCAGAAGGTCTGGGAGGCTGGAGCCCCAGGTCTCGGGAACAGTGGATCTTGGGGGTGGAAGCAGCAGCAGGAATGTATTTCAGGTTGCAGCTGAAGCATGGAGTCTTGGAGGCTGTCACAGGCTGGAACACTGGGCGGCTCAGTGAGTTCCCTATCTATGGCAGAAGCTCGTGCACAGTGAGCCATGACAAGTCCATTTTCTGCAAGTCTGGGGGCCCTCTTCTTGCTCTTCCTCTTTCAATGTACAAGCATGAGCCTGCTTGTCTGTCCAGAGCTCTACACAGTCTGTGGCAGACTTTGACTGGCTGAATGTGTGTGACACAATAGGACAGTTTGTACCCAAGAGTTTCCATCAGTTTCTGGTTGCTTTGACAATGTTCCCATGACCTGTGCTCCGACCATAATCCCTGCCAGAAGCGAGGTCCAACATATAATCATGGTTAGGACAGTCTGAACTTGTGTACCTCAGCCTGTTCCAGCCCCGACTACAAGCAGAGGGTGTTTTTATGCTTCATTCTCTGCCACTTCACTGACAGTGGGGGCTGTCCACTTGAGAATGGAAGAGGTTCTCAGATGTACCTCCCTATCAATATCTCTTTGCCCTTAGGGCTTGAGCCTCCAGGTGTTACAAAGCTTGGAATCGGCGCCCCTCTGACCCCATCACTGACTGACTGAGCATAGGACAACCCAGCAGAGAAAGGACAGTCTTTTTAGCACAGCACACAGAACAATGAGTTCCATACACATGACTAGATCCTTGAGCAAAAACAAACTCAGAGTGAAATCACAGACCCAAACCTAAAATTGTCCAGAGAGACCAAATTAATACATTGGATTCAAAAAATCAGGAACTTTGTTTTGCAAAGGAAATCATTCAGAGCATACAGCATAGACCAAACGAAAATATTTCACATATCTGAGAAAGGAGTTGACATATATAGCTGGCTCTCTGTAGGCAGGAAGGTAAAGGAGCCCATGGTGAAAAAGGCAAGTTGCTCACATAGGCTGCAATGAGAACAGATACTGGGGTTAAAATGGCAAAGCCTGAAACACTGGAGAGGATGAGTAAGAAGGCTCACTGCAGAGCACAAGATAACCGAACTCAAAAGGTTAAGAGGATGGAAAGGTTCTGGGCAGGTGATGGTGTTACCAACTGGTCTCCGTGAAACTCCCTTCTTTGAGAAACCAATATACAATATGAACGTAGCAAACTGTAATAGGTTAAACTGTAAGTGAGGGGAGCTGGAGCAATGCTCAGCAGTTAAAAACACTGGCACTAGCTGCTTCTCCAAAGGATTCCCAGCACCCACAACTAAATTAGGGCAGCTCACAACTGTCTATAATTCCAGTTGCAGGGGATCTCATGATTTCTTCTGTCCTCCAAGGTCACCAAGCATGCCTGTGGTACACCATCCCCAAAAACAAAGAGTTAACTGCAAACAGTCATACCTACCTCTTAGTAGCTCTGAGATGAAGAGAGTTTAGCTTAAGTAACGGCACTTGAGATATCTCCAAGGTTGGGGAAAGAACAGTCAGTGACAAACAGCTAGCACAGAGTCAAGGTCAACAGTAAGCAAGAGCCAGAGGTGGACAAGGGGGAAGGGGCATAACTGGGTAGGTTAGTGCTCCCTAACTGGGTAGGGAGCACATGGGCAGATGATGACTATCTCCCTAGTTAGGCCACAGAGACATGCACAGAGCACATGGGCCTACCATTGGCTCTGCCCATCATACTCCAATCTATTTCTTATCCAGTTTCAGCTGTTACTCTATAAAAACT
Source organism: Psammomys obesus (assembly GCF_907164565.1). NCBI lineage: Eukaryota > Metazoa > Chordata > Mammalia > Rodentia > Muridae > Psammomys > Psammomys obesus. The sequence continues at coordinate 399,126 of NW_026590405.1, forward strand.
TACAGATAAAAAGTTTAAAGGCTATAAGCATCCTCCCTCGGGTCCTCCTTGTTATTTATCTTCTTTGGACGAATCACAGTATGTTTATCCTGTACTTTATGGCTAAAGATAGAAGCTATACCATGTGGGGCTTTCTGGTTCTGGGTTACCTCACTCAGGATGATCTTTTCTCGTTCCATCCATGTGCCTGCAGACTTCATGGAGAAACTGTGGGTGAAGGCATCTCTGTGATAAGCTGGAGACCTAAGACAGGGTGGGCTTCTGGGAAGATATGGGGATGACTCTAGCTGAGACTCCAAGAAGCAGGGATCATGGGACATTGTCTATCTAAGACTCCTAGTGGAGTGAGAACACCAACCCACCCACAAAAACTTCGACCCAAAATTTATCCGGCTTACAAGATGTGCAGGGATAAAAACAGAGCAGAGACTGAGGGAATGTCTGACCAATGCCTGGCCCACCCTGACACCCACACCATGGGAGAGAGGCAACCCATGACACTATTAAAGATATTCTGCTGTGCTTGAATACAGCAGCCTAGCAGAGCTGTCTTCTGAGAGCACCCAGCAGCAGATCAAACAGATGCTGAGACTCACAGCCAGGCACTGGGAGAATCATGGAAAGGGGGAGGAGAGGGAGAGGATAGAAGGACCTGGTGATTCCAGGAGCTTCACAAGACCACCAACAGAGCCAACTAACCAGGGCTCAAAGAGGCTTGCGGAGACTGAAGCACCAACAAAGAACCATGCATGGGCTGGACCTAGGCCCCCTACCCAGATGTAGCTGATGGGCAGCTTGGGCTTCTTGTGGATTCCCTAGTAAAGGGAGCAGGGGCTGTCTCTGACATGGACTCTGTTGCTTGTTTCTTGTTTTGTTTTTTTAATCCCTTACCCTTGGCAGGGCTGCCTTGATAGGCCACTAGGGGAAGAGGATTTGCTCAGTCCTGATACAACTTGATAAGCTGGGGTGTGTGGGTACGGGGGACTCCCCTTTTCTGGAGATTAGGGGAGGAGGGAAGGGCTACAATAGGATATGAAGTGAATGATTGATTAATTAATTAATTAATTTTGTAAAAAGCTTAAAGGCATTTCCTCTCTAGGGAAACCCTCCCACTATCTTTCAATTTCTTTAATTTCTCACTTTTCCTTTTTTCTCTTAATAAAGCTTGCTATCGCTTTGTTTACTCTGGTAACTGTGTCCTAAATCTTCACTGGTATTGGACAACAAACAGGACAGCCACCATCTCAGGTTCAGTTTGACAGCTAACTGAGTTTTCAGCAGACGCACAGCTGCCCTGAGAGTGGACCTACACAACTCAAAATTCCTGTATCAGTCCATATCTAAACCATAAAACTCTCACAACCCAAGCAAGACAACAAAAATCCAACTCAAAAAACAGGCAAAAACCTAAGAGTCACTTCACCAAAAAGATACATAGATGACAGAGAGACACAGAATACTCTAAGTCATCAAGGACAGGGACACTGGAACTACAGCGAGATACCATGTCACACACAAGGAAATATACACAGCAAGCCCCTGAAATTCAGATCACTAGAACCCCTTTCCCTTCCTTGGAAGGTAAGCAACACAGTGCCGCTGAGGAATGGCAAGTGTACCCCTGGGCACCTTTTTTTTTTAACCACAGAAATGAAACCTAGATCTACATACTGCTATGCAAGTACAGCCCCAGTTCCTGTAACAGTCAGAACTGAAAACAGCTCACATGGCCATTAGTGGACCATCTATTACACAAACGCTTGGCAGTAAGAGCACTCAGTTCTCGGTACAGAAACGGTCTGGGCTGGGCAAGTATCAGACCCACAACAGGGAGGTGAGAGAGACTCAATCAGAAAGTGACACACGCTGGGACCCTGACATGCTTAAGAAGGGCCCAGGTCAGAACTTGCTGGCTCCAGAAGAGACCAGGTGGCCTTGTTCCCAGGGGCTGGCCTTGGCCTACATTTTGGTAATGTGACTGTCACAAAGATAACACAAATTCCATGCCTGAGTGAAAACCTCTATGACATCATACCAAAACAGCAAACTTCGCTGCATATAAAATCTTTACACATTTAAAGTTTTCATTACAAAAGAGTAAATCACCAGCTAGAAAAACTTAAATAGAAAAAAAAAGAAAAGAAAAGAAAAAAGAAACATAACTGCACCATTAGCCAGGAGCCAAATGAAACCCTAAGCCGATCAGGATATTGTAAGTCTCCATCTAAGTTTTGTTTTTGGAGCAAACACAAATGCTGTGTAGTAGCCAGGACCACTTGGGACACTGCACTCGTGTGACTGAAGTAGAAAAGTTGCCACTGAGATATCAAAGCACAAAAGTGCTGGCTGGCTGGCGCCGCTCAGCTGGGTAAAGGGCTTGCCATACTAACACGAGGACCTGAGTTTAGGTTCCCAGCACCGAGCGGAAAACCAGCACAGCAGTGCACATCTGCAGTCTCAGCGCTGGGGAGCAAGAGCCAGGAGGGTGTCTGGGGCCTGCTGGTCCCGCTGTCTACCTGAACCTGTGAGCTCCAGGTTCAATTAGAGGCTTTGTTTCAAAAGATAAGGTGGAAGGCAACTGAGGAAGACAACTAATGTTGGCTTCTGTCTTCAACCTGAATGGAGTGCACAAGAACTCACAACCAAAACAGGGAACACTGGGCCTTATGGCACATAAGTGAATTCCCAGCACTTGGAATATTGAGGTAGGAGGATCAGAAGCTCAAAGTCGGCTGCAGTTGAATGTTTGAAGCCAGCCAGGGATAGCTAGGATTCTGTCTCAACACCCCTGCCTCCCTGCAAAAATCAACAAAATGAAACCCGTCAAGCTTGGTGCGGCAGGGTGTACATGTGCGGGACCAGATACTCAGGCTTACGAGTCTGAGACAAGCCTGGGCAGCAAAGCAAGATCCTGAACTCCTGAGTCAGGCTGTACCCTATGGGACGGAACCCATAGTGCTGACCGGGGAAAATGGCACACAGCTCTAGGAAGAAGCCCAGTTCCCTGACCAGCAGAATGGACAGATCTGACAGACCACTGTGCTTGCGGAGAGGCAAGGGCCTCTCAGTGGGCAGGGCCTACGCCAGGCAGAGGTACGCACACTGAGAATGCAGCCCTTCTGTGTGTGGTGCTTCAGGGTCTTCTCGAGCCGGGAGATGGTCTTGCACAGTTCTGCTTTCTCTAGGGTTGCTGAGCTCACAGCTTTTGCAAGGGCATCATTGTCTCTCAGCAGTTCATTCACGAGCTGGACTTGCAGGTCTGTAGCCACTTTTTTCTTGAAAAGGAGTAAAAAACTTTGTAAGAATTTTGTGTTTTATTATTACTGATTGCTTCAGGGACCATAATTTTAAGAAGGTTTGGAGTCTGATACTAGGCGTGTGGGGCTGGGCAAAGCAATATGGGATAGGAAACAGTAGGCCACCAAATCACATTTCTTTTCCATCTTTTATAAATTAGGTCACACAAAACTGGACTGTAAATATTCGGATATATATACAAAGTAATAAAGGCTTGCTACAGTGTAATCCTGATTTAAGTATTTCAAGAGTCCCATACCGAGGTGGTGAACTAAATAAGGAATATTGTTGTTTATCTTGGGGGGTCGCATATGCAACCCACTTATAACAAGCAGTTATAGCTGGAACCTTTAGTCTTCTATGGAGGAATTTTAGAATCTGGACACAGAGGAGAGAGATGGGACAGACCACACTTGGGCAAGGGGCTGAGTGGATAACAGTATGTGGCCCAGCTTCTCTATGATCTGACAACATGCTTGAATCCCTAACTGCCACAGGACACTGGCAATGCGAACATCTAGGACATCCAGGAGCTGTGAGCAACCTTGAATGCTACTCACAGGGAGCTCAGAGCTTCGCGAGGAGAGCTGCCGTTTCATCCCAGCTCTAAGCTGAGGCAGACCAGAAGCAGGCTGGGCTGAGAGCAGGCGTTCCACTGCTGAGGCGTCTGTCCCCAGCGGATGAACCCACTGCCTTCTCCACAGTCTCTGGCTCTCGGGGTGCGCGTAGGCCACGCACAGCGAGCATCGAGTACAGTCATACCGTATGTGCAAGTGGTACAGCCGGGACCCCCAAGATGTCAGAATTAGAGGCTAAGATACAGAGTTCAGTACTCAGTGGGCCCACCAGGACACGCAGGGCAGATGGTCACTCACTTGCCCACACAGCGATGGCGCAGGAACTGCTGGGTAACAGGCAAGCTACAAAGAAGCCATGCACCCTCTACTAACTCCCCAGAAGACAGCAGGTGCTGCGGGTTTACACAGCAAGTGTGTGGCATGGTGGAGCCCAGCTGTACCTGAGAGGAGGGCACGCTCAGCTCAGACTTCAGTTCCTCGAGGGTGTGCATTAAGGATGACACCGCCTTCTCATTTGATGACGTCCAGTCTTTGATTGTCCTAAGAAAACAAGCAGGTGTTTCAAAGTTTTATGTATACCCAAATGGTTACCATCCTAAGCTATCCAAGAACTGTTAATGGCACACAGAAAATGCACGTGTGCAGCGTTTTCCCTGAGAAACCAAGGGATCCGGTTTTGCACTTCTGTGCGGGTCATCTGCCATGCAGAATCTTTGTCTGTGACAGTTGGCCTAGGAAGCCCTTCTGACCAGAGCAGTGTGGTAGAAGACTGACCACCCCAGCACACAGGCACACCTGTGAAATTCAGAAACCGTCAGAGCTGAGCTGGCAGTGGTGTCCAAGTGCCCTCGTCCCCACATCCCACCACTTCCTGCCGGACTGATAATAATGAAAGCGGTTTCCTGGGTAGTAAGACGTCTTCACTTGCTGCCAGGCCTGACCATCTGAGTTTGATCTTCATGGAAGGAGACAACAGGCTCCTTCAAGCTGCCCTTTGACCCCTATGTGCTCACCCACACACAGATACACATGTACAAACCAAATAAACAGAATAATTATAAATGTTTAAGTGCTGTCCTAAATGAAACTGCCTGGAATTCATGCTGTTCGAGCATCAAATCCAGGTATGGACAGGGTGCTATCCCAGATGAGCACCCCCATCTTGGCAGGCATGGACAAGCTGAGCAAGCATCCAGGCGTGGAATCTCCACATCCAGGCGCACGTGAAAAAATAAGCTCAGCACAACTTTAAACTATGAATAACAAGATTTTTTTGTAATATTAGAATGTAAAAATATGGTTTTACTAGCATCCTTTAGATATCCTTGCCAATTAATCCAACTCAACTCACGGAGTGAGAGATTGCAAGGAGACCATTAAGACACCGAGCTGAAATCAAAGATGCCCAACACTTACTGTTTTTTCCCTCTTAAGTAGTCTTGCTATATAGAACTTGCTGGCTTGGAACTCACTATGTAGACTAGGGCAGCCTTGAACTCGCAGTGGCCCCCTGCCTCCCTGATATGGAATTACAGGGACGCGCCATCCGCTGCAGTGGGTGGGAGTGGTTACCTGTCCACTGTGTGGTTGGTGAAGCTTGTGAGGAGCCCAGCTGCACACAGCAGCTGCTGCCGTATCTTCTCCAGCTCCTGCTGTTGTTCCTGGAAATGGTCCAGCTCCTGAGAACCCACGCGGGGGGAGCCCTGGCCAGGGCCGTTTCCTCCGGGCACGCCCTCTTTCCACCTCAGCTCTCTCACCATCTGCTGAAGCTGCTCGATCTTATGCTCATCACGCTGGCGCTGTATTTCTAGTTCTCGCTGTCACAATGGCAAGAGCAATGGAAAAGACCATTATGGTTTACCAAAACAAACAAACAAACAAAAAAATCAAACAAACAAAAACTTGATGTTGGGCATGGCGGGGCATGCCTATTACCAGCACTTGGGAGATAGAAGCAGGGGGATCGTGAGTTGATGGCTAGCCTGGATGTCCACGGTAAGTCCAAGTAAAGGCCAACCAGAGCAACACAGGAAGCTCTCATCTCAAAACAAGTCCTAAGCAATTATTTGGTCAAAGACTGACAATGTAATGCCGCACCACACAGCGAAAACCCCCAAAGACCAACACACTGCCTTGAAGAAGGTGTCTCCGTTGTGGTTAGAGACACAGGTCCTGACCACAAATCCACCCCGCACCTTCAACACAGTCAGGCAAACTCCCACAGGGATCATTCTTAATCTTCCAGGTAAATAAAGTATACACTGTTTTGAAAAGAGTAATTTGGCCCAGCTGTGGGAGGCAAAGGCTCTTGGTCAGATCTCTGTGAGTTCGAGGCCAACCTGGTCTGCAGAGATACTTCCAGGACGGCCAAGGCTACAACAGAGAAGCCCTGTCTCAAAAAAATTAAAAAAAAAAAAAAAAAAAGAAAGAAAGAAAATAAAAAGGGAGAGAGAGAGAATTCTGGCCTGTAATGCCCCTGGCAGTAAGGCTGGAAAACAGATCTATGGTCCAACCACACTGCAAAGTAGACACCTCAGCAGGAGACAAGCCATCAGGATGTGCCATGAAACACTGTGTAACACTGTTGCTACATCAAGAAACATCCTCTTTGTTTCAATCGCTTTCGAGCAATTGAGACATCTTTCCTTTTTTGCAGGAAAAAAAAAAAATCAAAATTAAATAAAAAGGCTCGCTGGAAAATGAAAATGGCTTTGGGGGGATGGGTTCTATAATGCAAAGACAATTTAGAAACCACACTTGCTTGGCACACCCACTGAAGGGGAGGGGCAGGGAAAGGCAAAGGCAGAGTGAAATCCTGGCTACTTGTGGCTACATGCTGCCTCCTTCAGGGCACTCCACGTCACAGTGGGCCGCCTTCCAACACCTCTGGCCTACACCTACCTCTAGGGCCATTCATGTTTTCTATTATTTATAATGACAAAGATTTTGGGGGTTTGTGGCCGTTGTTAAAATTGGACTCTATTAAGAAAATTTCATACAGAATTATGAGTATGAATATGAACGTATGTACCTGGGGAGGGGAGTTAAGCCGCAGAAGTGGACCTGGTGAAACGGCTCAGAGGGTAAAGATGCCCACTCCTCAGAACCAGGGTAAAGGCGGAAGGAAAGAACCAAATCCAAAATGCTTATTCTTGGACTTCCATGTGCTGCCCACGGCATGAATGCACGGGCACCACGTGTGCGCATGCACATACACACACTGAGAAAGCAAACTGGAATGTAGTATATGTTCAGCGTAAACCTTAAAAGCCATCAGGGCATAGAAGGCAGTCTCAGGAGAGTGCACACTGTGAGCTTCCACTCACGCTAAGTGTCTCAGAGGGACTAATTCATAGAGAGAGAAGGATCGGGGACTCCGTGGGCTGGGCATGGGGAAAGGCAAAAGACTTCTGAACAGACATGGAGCCCCACAGCAGTGGTGACAGCTTCCCAACCTGCTCTGCCAGATCTGTCTTTGCATAAACTCTAAATCACAAACGCCCCCTCCCCCATTCTGATTGGGGAGCTGGAGGCGAGGGAGCCTCTCACAGTACCCTGACAGGCATTCACAGAGCTAATGTTAGTGTGACTTATTCTTCTCAGCATTTAGAAACAGATGCTCCTCTAACACTGAGCTGCTGGTTCTACTCATCTGTGCCAAAACAAACAAGATAAAACAAAAGGGTTTTGCTACGATCTTTGGGAGTTCAGTATCAGCCTAGGCTTCACAGGACGTTCCAGGGCATGGCTAGATAGTGAGACCTTGTTTCAAAAAGACCCCTCCAAAAACAAAGGGTCTTGCTCTATCACTTAGGCTGGTTTTGAACTTGTGATCTACTAACCTCAGCCTGTTCCCTGCTTCAGAATTAGAGACATTTGGGAGCCAGAGGTAGGCAGATCTTTCTCTGTCCGTTTAAGGCTGGCCTGGTCTAAATAGTAAGGTCTAGGGCCACACAGAAAAGACCCTACTTCAGGGGAAGCAAATAAATAAAAAAAATAAATAAAAGCGAGAATGTTTCCCAGCCCAGGCCAGCCCATAAGAGGATTGTTACTCTGATCTAAAACCAAAGATATCCCTTTCTGAATACAGATGCAAAGATTCTCAACAAGCTAATCACAGACTGAATACAGCAGATAAATAGAACTGCTGACTGACTAGGTGGAGCTCATCCCAGAAATAAAAGGCTGGGTCATCTGGTACAAACCCATCACAGTAACATTCTGTCACAAAGTAAAGACAAAACCTGCAGACAGGAAGAAACACTGAAAACACACGACACTTAACAAATGCTGGGTGATGCCCTTTGTTGTTGGTTTGTTTTTTCGGCTATGCTAGAAATACTTACAAGGCAAAACACTCCCCACTGAGCTATGCTCTAGCCCCTCCCTAGATCTAATACTGTTTTGTAATTTAAAACAGATTTTAAAAGGCGGAATAACCAAGGATCACAGAGAATTGCCTCTGAGCAGAGCAGCTACAAAAATAAACATGGAGTTGCACGGGAGTGATTGAGACTTTCTAAAACTGTCATAACTAACATTACACATAACAGCGGGGAGCTGGATCCTCCCCCAAGACAGAGGTGAGAAGGGCAAAGATACTGGGGCTCCCAGTCTCCCCATGCTGGGCTGCCAGTTTCAGCCAGGGTAATCAACAGAACAAGGAATAAAAGACTGGAGCTGGGGAAACGGCTCAGTTGACAATGCACTCGCCACACTAGTCTGACGACCTGAGTTTGAAAGCAAGAAGCCTTGAATAGGGAGAACAACCAACACACCTCCACACACACGGCCCACATCAAAACACACACGCACAAGCTTCCCAACAACACACCTCCATACATGTCTCCCTGAATAACAACCAAGAGACATCAGGGCTCAGCAGTTAAGAGCACTGAGTGAAGAAAACGTTTACAGGATGAAGGGAGAAAACTTGCTAACCACACATAAGACAGGATTAATATCTAGAATTAATAAGGAACCACAAAAATTAAGCAGCCAAATCACCTACTCAATAAATGGTCTAACCGGATGGACAGACAGTTGTGAGAGAAGAAATCTAAATGGCTAACATTTGTCCTGAACCATTAGGAAATGCTATTGAAAACTGCTCTGAGATTCTAGCCCAACACCATCAGAATGACTGCCAGTAAGAAAATATGACAAGGAATGCAGGCCAGGATGCTGGAGAAGAGTGAACCCTTATCCAGTCCAGAGAGTGGGGTAGAGAGGCTGCTCAGAGAGCTAAACCTAAGCTATGCTATACCCCAGCTGGACCTCCTGAGTATGCCTCAAGCATTTCAAGTCAATCCCTGACAGAGATACCTGCGTAGGCATGATTATTACTTCACTCCACGCACAGGAAATGGAGCCCGCCTAGACATACGTCAACAGTAGAGCGGATAAAGGAAACGTGCTCCACATACACAACAGAATCGTGCGGCAGGGAAGAAAAATGAAACCACAGCATTCAGAGGAAACTGAAATGGATGAAACTGGACTTCATTATATTAAATGGAATAAGCAATAATGAGAAAAAAATAAATTTTATAAATGTCTATGTATATATAAATATATATATAAATGTATGTATTTATATGTAAGTGTCTAGTCTAAAAAACTAAAAGTGTAATGGGATATGTGTGACTTGAAGGCAGACTGTGTGTTTGGGGGGAGGGTGGTAATTTTGTAGAGGAAAGGAACCAATCAGAGAGGGACAAATGGTATTGGGAGAGCTGTAGAGGAGAACAAATGAGAACAAAATATGACACATGTATATGAAAAATGCCATAATGGCATTCATTACTTTGTATGTCAAGCTAAACATTAGATGGAAGTTTAAAACAAATTAAAATTTAAAAAGAATGAAAAAGACCATTTTGAAATTCACAAAGCCCGAACAGCCAAGCAGTACTTGGAACAATAGAGCAATCACACTTTTAACTTGAGAGTCTGTTAGAAAGCTGGAGTGAGCCACAGTGTGGTGTGAGCATGGAGAGGATCGGGAGGGAGGCCGGGACCATGTGGGTGTGAGCTGTCATGACCGCCAGTCCCTCAGGACCGGTACAGACTACAGTCTGCTGGAGGATTGCTCTCACCAGCTTCTCCTTGTCTCTCTGCCACTTCTTCTTGTCCACATCTGCTCGACTTGACCTCTTCTCCAGCCTGTTTGCATCCTTGTGTCCTTCTTGCTCTTTCACTCTTGTGGATAACTGTTCTAATTCTGCCTGTAAGCAAGCTGACTTCTCCCTCTCTCTCTGCAGACAGCATCCCAGCTCCTGTGTGTGGGTCTGCATCGCATCCACGGTTGATCTCAGGTTGCCACTTACCTCCTTCTCCTTCCTGAGCTCTACACAGCGCTCCTGGGCCTGGGATTCCAGCTGCTGCCGCGTGTGTGCAGCCTGCTTCTGTACCTTCTCAAGCATGGCTTCCAGCTCCAACGTGCGGGCCTTCTCTGCTTTCAGCTTCCGCAGTAAGGCATGCTGCGCTTGGGCATCTTGGCGGGCACAGGCCTCCTGTGCGTGGCGGCTCAGCTGCTCCGTCAGGAGCCGCTCGTGCTGTAAGGCCTCGGAGAGCTCTAGTGAGCGGCTCTTCTCGGCCTCTAGGCTCTTCTGTAGCTCGGAGAGTTGCCCCTTCTCCTGTGCCAGCAAGGCTTCGCAGCGGGAGGCCTCGATCTGCAGTTCCTTCTGCAAGTTGTCCTTGGCCGCGCGCTCATGTTTTAGAGCAACACACAGCTGATTATTTTGAGCACGCTGCTTCTCCAAAGATGTTTTCAACTCCTACACGGGTGGAAAAAAACAAGACAGTAACACTTAATACCAAGAGGACAAGAATCTAGATGGTCTTATTTTTTCTTTAATTCAGAAAACACCACACTTGAAAGATTGTTTGGGTAAAACTGCGCACCAGACTACATGGATAAAGTATGGTCTGGAAACAATATTGAAAAAGTGCACGCGCAAACCTTTCTCCCTTTCTTAGAAATCCCAAAACACCAGGATGCTGAAAAGCTCTGTGTTGTTTGTCATACAGTGTAGCGGAGGACTGTGAGCCACAGGACGCTTGCTGAACACGTGGCACATAGACACCACATGCTTACCACTTCTCTGTTTTATAAAGGCCTCAGATGGGGCTGGAGAGTTGGCTCAGAGGTTAAGAGCACTGGCTGCTCTTCCAGAGGTCCTGAGTTCAATTCCCAGCAACCACATGGTGGCTCACAAACAATCTATGGTGAGATCTGGTGCCCTCTGCTGGTGCACAGGTGTGCATACAGGCAGAACACTGCATACATAATTAATAAGTAAAAATCTAGAAGCAAGAAAGCAAGCAAGCAAGAAAGACCTTACTTATTAATTATTATTACATAATTAATAAGTAAAAATCTAGAAGCAAGAAAGGAAGAAAGCAAGCAAGAAAGACCTTAGATGCTGTGCATCACCCAGAGAGCCACAGGGAGGTTGTGTGTGACACTGAGTATATTAGCCACACTCCAGGGCAACTCAGGAGTAGTTGACTACAACAAATTGGATTCTGTGGGTGTTTTGTATTTTTGTTTTGTTTTAAGACAAAGAACATGATATTGGGTAAGGAGGGGGAGATCTAATCAAAACATAATGTATGAAACTCTCAAATAAAAACTTTAAAACCGAAGTAAAAAGATGAATAGGCTCAAGGACCATAGCTGGGAGCAAAGAGCAAGGCCGAGTACCATTGCCACAAATCGCAGACACCCAGCACTGCCATTGCAGGTACTATTTTACTTAAAATATAGCCTTGCTCCTACTCACAGCGCCCTGGTGTAGTCTGGCCACCCCTGCCTGTGCTGCAAGCTATCTCTAAGATTATGCCAGCAGCCTTCTTATCTGCCACCATCCACGTGTCCCTTCTATGCCACATCCTCTCCACCCAGGCAGCTGTCGTACATCTTCTTGAGGGTGTAGCCCAGTCTCTCAGCCCCTCCACATACAGTCTCTGTCCAGCCTGACAGGTATGGCCCAGGTCCCCCACATCCAGTGTCCTGAACTAGTCCGACCACCCTGCACAGACACCAATCTCTGGACTTCTGATGGGACCCTATCCCCAAACCCACAGGTCCCTCCAACCACATCCAACCTTTCTGCCCAGCCAGACATACTCCACATTCCAGGACTAGACCAGAAGGCACAACTGAACACTAGCCCAGTGCCCTCTGTCTACCTGACTTCATGTCACCCAAGCCATTTCCAACCTCTAGGCCCAAGCTGCCCGTATATCTCTCTTCTACCCCAACCTGCTTTATCCTTGTCTGACTTAGAACTAACCAAACAAGTCCACATGCCCAGGAATAACAACTGTGTGAAAACGAAAGCCGGTTTCCTCTCTCCAAACTCTACCAGTCCCATAGAAATGTCTAACAGTAAGAATTACCTAGAGGAGCTGCAAAACACAGGACTTAAAAGACAACCATTAACTTCATCAAAGAACTTAAAAAGTTTAAAGAAGACACAACTCAATGAAATTCAGGAAAAAGAACTTGAGAAGAAACACCGGAGTGATGCCATGATGGACGTCATAAGAACAATCCAGGACTGGAACAGAACTCAATAAGGAGATAGAAACAATGAGTAGGACTCAAAACGAAATAAAGAACTTGAAAACTGAAAACTGGTCCAGCCACTATGGCAATCAGTGTGGGAAAGTCTAAAAATGCTAAAAATAAACCTAGCGTATGACCCAGCTATACCACTCTGTGGCATATGCCCAAATGACTCAAAATCCTACTCCACAGATACTTGTTCAGCCAACTTTCCTGCTGCTCTATTAATAAGAGCTAGGAAATGAACACACGTGAATGTCCTTCAACTGACTGATGGCTAACAGAAATGTGGTAAATGTACACTGTGGAATACCATTCAGCTGTAAAGAAAAATGAAATCATGGACTTTGAGTAACTGGATGGACCCACAAGAGATCACACATATCAGGGAGGGAACCAGAACACAAGCATCACCTGAAGCTCCAAATAGTCAGAGGTGAGCACAAACCGGGGAGTAACTTCAGAAACCAGCAAAGTAAAAGGGGGCCATGCTGGGGTAGGGGTGGGGGAAGAACAGAGAGGGGAACAGCAAGGCACAAGTGACCTGATAGGAGAAAAGAGAGGGGCTTTTTGGTTGTTGCCCCCCCCCCCCCTTTTCGAGACAGGGTTTCTCTTTGTGTATCCCTGGTTGTTCTGGAACTCACTCTGTAGACCAGGCTGGCCTTGAACTCACAAAATACACCTGCCTCTGCCTCTGCCCCTGCCCGGGATTAAAGTTGTGTGCCACTACTACCTGGCAGGAAGGGAGCTTTAATTAGGGGATGGGGAGGGAGAATAGTACAGAAGGAAGGTAAAATAACAGTAAAGATATCTGGAAAAGTCATAAGGAATCAAGCTATTAACTACAGAAAGAGAGAGAGGAAGGAAGGAAGGAAGGAAGGAAGGAAGGAAGGAAGGAAGGAAGGAGAGTGTATATAAACATACTTTTTAGTTTAAATGAAATGTTCTCATTTGGTTGACAATACTCCCTCTGATAGACACCTCACAAAAACTCCAACACCAGGCATGAGATGTCCTCTTTTGAGTTGTTGGTCAGTGTGCTGCCTGGTTTTGTGTCAACTTGACATAAGCTAAGGTCATCTGAGAAAGGAAGGAGCCTCCATTGAGAAAATGCCTCCTTAAGATCAGGGCTGTAGGGCATTTCCTTAATCAGTGATTGGTGAGGAAGGGCCCAAACCATTGTGGGTGGTGCCACTCAGAGCTAGTGGTCCTGGGTGCTATAAGAAAGCAGGCTGAACAAGCCATGAGAAGCAAGCTAACAGCAGCACCCCTCCATGGCATCAGCTAGTACCTCCAGGTTCCTGCCTGGTTTGAGTTTCTGCCATAGCTTCCCTTGGTACTGAACAGTGATATGAAAGTGAAAGCCAAATAAACCCTCCCTCCCAAAGTTGCTTTTGGTCATGGTGTTTCATCACAGCAACAGTAACCCTAACTAGGACAGTCAGAGTTGTTCAAGAGACTCCCAAGACAATATAGGTTTTATTGTGCTATTGCCCTTGGTTTGTTGCCCCAAGGGACAGAGGTAACTCCCTATTGCTGGAACACCATGTACTTCAGACACATGGCCCAGAGGCCACTGAGCTGGAACTGACCTGATTGCCTTCTCTTCGAGGATTAGCTTTCATCAAACCAGAAGGCACCGTGCAAGTTTCCAAAGGAGGGAAGCAATGTCCTAGCCAGCTACGACAACTATGAACCACAAGGACAACCAACTTGGCACAGTAACGTGAAGGGTGCAGGAGTGCCAAGAGCTTTCTTCTAATTGGCCTTAAGGCCCATGCAAAAACTGGAAAGTTATCCAATTCCCAGGGCTAGTGAAGTCATGGGTCTTAGAGGAGAATCTACACTAACCACTTTACCAAACCAGTACAATGACCAACTATACTCTACATATATGTCCTTACGCCCACAGATAAGTGTAGCCTTCACCCCTCAAGGGAACTTCTACTGGCAACAGATGGAGACCATTATAGAAAAATCAATCAGAATTCAGGGTTGTAGAATCTGGTCCCAGTGGATGTATCTATAAAACAACTCCCACCTAAGGCTCAGGAAACATCGGGTAGGAGGGTACAGAGAGACCGTAAGAGCCAGGGACCAGGGAATTTACTGTGAGATTGTGTGTGTCTCTGAGCAACCTCAGGAGCCACACCTATAAAGCCTACACGTGAGTTCAGCAAGGACAGCACCAGACATACCAAAGTGGCTGGGCAAAGACCACAAGGCCTCAACTCTACACAAAGAACCAAAGGCAACTAAGGAATGTGGAGAATGGGTAAATTAGTCTTCCCCATGGAAGAGCATATTAACTGGATATTCAATACCAAATGGTCAGTCCCAATAACATACATTCAAGTAACATCATACAGACTGAGTAGGTGGAATTCAGGCCACAAATCTCAAAGAGAGCAAATTGAGGAGGAGGGGAGGAGGGGGGGGGGGGGAAGGCAAGGGAAGAAAAGGGAGAAGTGATGTAATTATGTTAAAATCTCAAGAATACGGTAAACACAAAATATTGTCTTATTGTATCTTAAGTTCTGTTCAACTGGGCTGCCTGTCATAAAGAAGAATAAGAAGGTGGTCACCTCCAGGGCCCTTGAACTCTGGCCCTCCCTCTGCAGGTGCCGCAGCTGCTGCTCTTCCTGCTGGGCCTGAAGGGCTCGCTCCTTTTCACGCTCACACTCCAGTTCCTCGAGTACAACCTTCAATTCATTCTCCTTCCCATCCAGCATGGCTCTGGGAGGGAAACAACAGGAAGCAATGAGCCCCGTGTAAGGAACACCCTCTCAGCATTCTCACACCGAAATCCCAGAGCTCCCACGGCACCTGCCAGCAAAGCACGTGAAGTTCCACTGCTTGACCTCTACCAATGGCCGCATCACACAGCCATACCTGAGCCGCAGGACCTCCTGCTGCACCTTGTCCAGCGACTCCAACAGCTTTGTGTTCTCCTGCTTGCAGGCATGCAGCTCTGACTTCAAATCCTGCACGGCGCTCTGTTCCACCAGCAGGCGCTTCCGGACATCACTCGCCTTCTCTTGTTCTTTGCTCAGGGTTTTCTGTAAGTCGTTTGCTATGCACTTTTCCTGTTCAACTTTGTATGCCAACAGTTCAACTGGAGAAATGAAAACATTGGACAGCATTACCTGGAGTCCCAAGTGTGTGCCACAGAAGCTGAGTCATAAATGATGCTGACTCGGTGGCAATGGTAAGGATGATGTGAGGGAGGGACAGTGTCTCTGTGAACTGGAAGCCACTGTCTAAGGGAGCCAAGCTACTCAGGAACAAGTTCCTTCATCTCCTGAGCCCATTTTTTCTTTACCTTGTCAATACTTGGGTCAATCTCCTGGTCAAGACATGCCCCTGAGACCTATAGTACCAGCAAACCCCACACACATCATACACCTTCGACAGAGAGAGAGATTAAGGTCCACATGGCTTCACTGAAAAATCCTCCCAGAACCTTAGGAAGAAACTTCCTGGTTCTGCACAGCCCTCTGAAAATATAGGAGAAGGGAACACTGTCTGGTTCTTACAAGGCCAGTGCTTTGCCAACATCAGAATCAAAAAGAGGTTTGAGTCTTCAGACCAGGACTGATGTGCACACATATGATGACTACTCGACAGAAACAGAGATGCTGACCCATACAGAACTGTGAGCAGCTGACCGTGAGGGAGCTTGTCATGCTAAGGCCTCATCAATACAGCGGCCAGAAAGGAGACACAGCGTTTGCTCACAGATGCTATGTCTACAAACACCCTAACAACTTATTAAATGTGCAGGCCTACATACAAGATCCTGAATTCCACAGAGGGATCCCAAGAGCCCCAAACATTTGTACCCATTCAGGGCCACTAGGCCTCTGCATCAGAGGGCCTGGCAACCCACTTGCCTAAGGCGCCCCTAGACAGAGTGAGCAAGGGCAAGTGTGGGTAAACTGCATGAAGTGCCAGCAGCAGTGGCACCCACCCTGTCGTCGTAGCTGGTGCTCCCGCTGGCTCCCACGGGCCTCTGTGCTTGTCAATGCCGCACACAACTGCTGCAGCTTCTCCTGGTTCTGTAGGTGTGTCATGCGCAGCTGGGCACGCAGAGCCTGAATCTCGGAGAGCAGGCTGCTCCTATCTGGCAGGCGCAGGTGTTCCTGGGCCTTCTGCAGGTCTCCCTGGAGGGTGGGCAAGAACAGACAAAGGGACGTAAATGCTGGATGGCAAGCACCCAGGCTAGGGGGCAGAAGCCAGGCCCGTCTCATCTTGCATGACCAATCCTTTCAAAGGAACCTCCTGTGCTGTTGGACAAGTTTGTTGACCACGTAAGGGTGTATCAGGTGCACAGCAGCCCAGGGCCTTGCCTCTGTGCATCTTTCCTCATGGTTCTGGGCATGCTGTAGGGCTGCATCTCAGCAGCTCAACTTCAAGTCTAGACTTCTCATCTGTGGGCAGCGACACAAGCAGGATCACTAGTGTCCAACCGTGCTAATGCCCTCTGGCCCATGCTTGGTGTGCTAACACAGGAGAGTCCAGAGAGCCTGGTCTTTTGTCGGTTGTGTCCAAGGGAGAGAGACTGGGGGAAAAAAAAATCCACCAAGCATATTAGCGCTTACAAATGAAAGCGTGATGCTCCACAGGGTTTCCTCAGCCAGTGGTCAGCACATTTCTAAATTTAGAATAACACGTAAACCAAAATATTCCTAAAAGGACAGAATCCTTTATACTCTCCAGAAGGTGGTAAATCAAAGCCTAGATTCAAGGCTGTTGCTTACATGCTCTTGAAGAACCTTCTCCAGCCTCTTGAATAGGAAGTTATAATCTCCTAGGTTGGAGCCACAAGATCTAGGCTGCAGCCCTGCATTCTCCTGCTCCCTGGCAAACACTGCTTGTATGGCCCGCAAAAGCTCCTCACTCCGTGTAAGGTGTGTTTCTAAAGGTTCCTGTGAATGCAAAATAAGAGTCTCGGTGCTGGGCTAGGGTGCAGGCTCAGTGGCAGAGGCTTGCCTAGAATGGGCAAGGCACCTACTTTAAATGCTCACCACACACACACACACACACACACACACAGTCCGTGCGCTCTCACCAGTATGCACTGCAAACGCCAAGAACTGAATGTGTCCCACAAATTCACAAATTCAGCCCTAATCCCCACAGTGAGAAACAGTGCAGCACTGAGGTTAGCTGCGATCACACAGTGGGGCTTTTACCTGTAAGAGCAGAAACCTTAAGAGTACTCTCTCTCTCTCTCTATCTCTCTCTCTTTCTGCCGTATAAGGAGGCGGCAGATGCAAAGCGAGTACTGAACTTTCACCAGTTAGGCTGGTGTCTGATCTCAGACACAGGCCAGTAATAAACAGCTCTTGTAGAAACTGTTTAGTTTGCGGTGTGGTATCATGGTAGCTGAGTAGGTTGAGAGCAGCAGAAACCAGTCTGGTTAAAGAGGAAGCATGAGACCATGGCTCAGGGTGTGAGAGGTAAATGCTATCACCAAAATACAGTTCTCTAAGAGGGAAGTTCCTGTGGGTTCATAACTCACCAGTGGCAGACCACTGTGGTAGTCTGAGTGAAAATGGCCCCTGTACACTCATAAGGAGGGGTTTTATTTGAAAGGATTAGGATATGTGGCCTTGTTGGAGTAGGTGTGGCCTTGCTGAAGGAAGTATGTCAATGGGGATGGACTTCGACGTTTCAAACGCCAAAGTCAGGTCCAGTGGTTCTCTATTCCTACCTGCCAATCCAGAAGTAGAACTTGAAGCTACCTCTCCAGCACCATGTCTGCCTGCCTGCCACCAAGCTTCCCACCATGATGATAATGGATTCAACTTCTAAACCTGTAAGCCAGCCCCAATTAAATGCATTCCTTTATAAGAGTTGCCGTGGTCATGGTGTCTTTTCACAGCAATAATAACCCTAACTAAGACAACCACACATCAAGAATATTTGGCCATAACAAATCAGTCTTGAAGAATAAAGACACAGACACACCCAGACACACACACACACAAGTTGGGTACGCAGAGAAGAAAGGTAGGATAAATCTGAAAAAGTGTTAAGGATGGGGGTGAACTTATCAAATCATATATGAAATTCTCAAATAATAATAACAACAATATCTTAATACAGGTATTATTGGCTGGAGAGATGGCTTGGTAGTAAAGAGCACCAGATTCTCTTCCGGAGGACTCACATGTTAGCTCACAACTGTCTGTGACTCCAGTCCCACTGGATCCGACACCCTCTTCTGAACTCTGTGGGCACCAGGCACCCATGTGGTATATAAACATACATGCAGACAAAAATACCCATACACATAGAAGAAATTAATTTTAAAATTATTGCTATCAGGGGCTAGCAAGACGGCTCAGCGTGGTCAAGTCTGATGATCTGAGTTCGATACTCAGGAGACACATGGTAGAAGGAAAAAACCAACTCCTGCACACATTCTGACCTCCACACACGTGATGGGGCACACCCCCACCAATACACAATAAAGGTTTGTTTGTTTGTTTGTTTGTTTGTTTTTAATATTGGTATCAGAACTAGTGAAATGCGATGGAGCAAAACCTGGCTGTAGTGGTTTGAATGAGAAGTGTCCCCCATAATCTAAGGCATCTGAACGCTTGGTGCCGGGTTGGAGGCTCTGTTTGGGGAGGTGGTTTGTTCTTGGTGGAGAAAGTCTGTCACTAGGGGCCGGCACTGAGAGTAAAAAGCCTTCCCCACTTACACTTCCCTCTCTCTGCCTCATGCTTGTGGTTGAGATGTCAGCGCTAAGCTCCCTGCTCCTGCCACCATGACTGCTGCTCCCTGCCATGCCTCCCCACCATGACCGACTCTGATTCCTCTAGAGCCATAACCAAAGGGCACTCTCCCTACTCTTGAGTTGCCTCGTATCATGGCTAACACGACGGGCAGCCATCTTTCCTCCTCTCCCTGCTGCGGCACCTGCTGGGCCCTGGTCTGGAAAGGCCAGTTGCTTCCTGGGGCAACGGCCAACAGCAGGTTTCCTGACCAAAGACATGGTGGCATGACATTATGAGTGGGTCCGCGAGTGCCTATGCGTAGTCCTGCTCCTACACCTGGCTCCTCCTCACTGAACCAGCAATCTCCTACCTTCTCTCTTCTGACAGTTGTCAACTCCAAAAGGGCCTGCCTGTCCCTTGGGAAGCCATCCGGGGGGTCACGTGGTTCACCCTTGCTCAGTGCACTAGGGAGGTCTTGGCTCTCTGACAAGGCCAGTATCTGGTGGCTCTCATCAAATACCATCTGCAGCAAAGCCTACAGCAGGAAAAAAACACATCAGAAAAGGGAAGACATGCCAGCTGGACTACCACCACCTCAACTTGTCCACTTAAAATAATATTTTAAAAAGTTTAAAAAAAAATATTATTGTTAGGTAGCTTAAACAGAAAACACTAAGAACTTCTCTTCAATGTTTTGTACCATACATAATTTGGAGAGACAAAGAAATAAAACAAAAATCAGTTGTACTGGCTGGTACAACTGGTTGGTCAACTTGACACAAGCTAAAGTCATCAAAGAGGAAGGAGCCTCAGTTGAGGAAATGCCTCCAGGAGATCAAGCAGTAAGGCATTTTCTCAGTTAGTGATCAATGGGGGAGGGCGCAGCCCATAGTGGGTGGGGCCATCCCTGCACTGGTGCTCCTGGGTTCTATAAGAAAGCAAGCCAGTGGAAGAAGCCAGTGAGCAGCACCCCTCCTGGCCTCTGCATCAGCTTCTCCCTCCAGGATTCTGACCTGTTTGAGTTCCTGCCCTGACTTCCTTCAATAATGAACAGAATCATGAAGTGTAATCGGAATAAACCCTTTCCTTCCTAATTTGCTTTTTGGTCATAGTGTTTCATTGCAGCAAAAGAAATCCTAACTAAGACAATCAGTCATTCCAATTTCCATTTGTGTGTGTGGGTGTGCTCATGCATATATATATGGAGACTGTGTATTTGTGTTCATACGTATGTGTATGGAGACTGTGTGTGTGTGCTCATACACATGTATATGGAGACTCTGTGTGTGTGTGTGTGTGTGTGTGTGTGTGTGTGTGTGTGTGTGTGT
>NW_026590405.1:419641-453032 GCF_907164565.1 Psammomys obesus
TGTGTGTGTGTGTGTGTGTGTGTGTGTGTGTGTGTGTGTGTGTGTGTGTGTGTTTGGAGACTGGACGTTGATGTCATATATAATCCTCAGTCACTCCTCACCTTATTTTTCCAAACAGAATTGCTCACTGAACCTGGCGCTCAAGTCAGGAAGCTTCAGTTACACTGGCCAGCAAACCCCAGGAATCTTCCTGTCACTGACCCATTGCTGAGATTATGGCTACAAGCTGCCATGCCCTGATCTTATATGAGTGTTAAGATGACCCTCAGACCTTCATGCTACTGTGTAATTTCTGAATAATTTCCCTAGTCCCTTGGTTTCCATTCTGAAAGGAAAAAAGTTTTATTTTAAACATAATTTCAGAATTCTTAGTAACATTAAAGCTGTTTTATTTATTGGTGGGGCTAGAGAGATGGTTCAGCAGTTAGGAGTAGCTAGCTAGTTTTCCAGAAGACCCAGGTTCAATTCCCAGGACCCACATGGCTCCTTACAACCATATGCGATGTCAGTTCCAAGGGATCTGACACCCTCTTCTGGGCACCATAGACAAAAGGCACACAAGTGGCACACAAATAACACCCAGACAAAATACCCACACACATATAAAAAAATTAAGTAGCTGGGTGGGCTGACTCATACCTACAATCTCAGCACTAGGCAGGCTGAGCTAGAGGCCAGGCTGGGTTACACAATGAGACCCTGCTGCAACACAAAACATTGTTTTGAGACACTTCTTTTATTCAAGTTAAGACACCATACTGGCATGATACCATTTACTTACCTGGCCGTGCTGACATCAGTGTCTTTGTTATAAATGACATAACTGCTCAATAGCAACTAGTAGCCTTTTCCTCTCCTCTAAAGACAACAGTACTCTTCTGCGGAGCTCTCACTCGACAAGGACAAGCCAGTTCTGAGACCCTCAAGCAAGAAGCCCCAAGGCCCCTAGATAGGGGGCTGGCACGGTGACAGTGCAGAAGGCCATCAGGTTGGACTCCCACTTCTGTGGTGGCTCAGGATGACTGTGGCACACCCACCAGCGGGCTAAGGCTGACCGTCTGGATAGGTGTAGGCAGCCAACAAGAAAGGGACAGGCTTTCCATGTCAGTGTGAGTTGCCAGTATGCTCAGTAAGAGCTCTTGGGGGCCTTACCTTCATGTGCTTTGCATGGACTTCCTTCTCCTTCATGGATCCTGGTGACTGGACAACCCTTCTCGAGGAAGGAACAGAAGCAGAAGCTGCAAGACCAGTGGTGGGAGTCTCGGGTCCTCCTGAGCCCAAGGTCATCACTGTAGCAACGCCAGGACCATCACCTAGGAGCACACAGGGTCAGGAGCTGAAGCCACAACACTTACTGCCAACTACAGTTATAGCAACTCACACCATATACAACACCTATAAGCACAAGGCAAAGGTGGAAATAAATTTTTCGTAAGACACAAGTAGAAGGAAATGAGTAAGGAAGGAAAAGCTTATTCTGCGTGTCTGATGTGTTAACTGCCTGTGACTTAAACATAAACCTCAGGGTTATCTCAGCCCCTTACACAGATGTACCTGTTTATTCCCATTGGCAACTAGACCCCAGAGAGCACTGAGGAGCAGCAAGACTATACCTAAGGCCTAGGTACTTTACAGCCAGCCAGGGGACCAAGGTGCAGCAGACAGGGCACCAAGCCTGGAGGAGGGGGTCAGTGGGGTGGACAGCAGTGGACTCCATCAGTAAGATGGATAGTCTACATGTGTCTGGATGTCTGGTTGGACATGAGGTGGGAAAGGGACTGCACTGAACACAGTCCAGAGCTTGTGGCACCAGGTACCTAACAGGGGCTTTACAAGCCCTTGGGAACACATAAGCTGGCTCATCAGGCCTATAACCTGCAGTAGCCCAGGGAAGCCTACAGGAACATGCTGGCCAATGAGGTAGAACAAGGGTTGGGTGAGCAGGAAAGCATTCTTCCGCCAGTACCCAGCCTCTTGGGAAGCAGCAGCTCCAGACCCACAGGGAACAAGAGCATCAGAAGATCTCCACTTCAAGGAAGGTCAGTCCCCATTCTCAGACACGCAATGGAAGCATTAACACCAAAATATGCTGGGGGGGGGGGGGGATTGAATGTAGCAAACAGAAGGAAAACTTATAAAAATTAGTAAACATGTACAGAGAAATCCTAGACACAACCGCAAGCATGAGGTGGGGAAAACAAAGTTGATACATGGAAACTCACAGCCTTAACATGCTAACACTCATAGAGGGGCACGTGTGTACAGACCCCCAAGGATTGACAAGGAAAGTAGAGCAAGGGGAATTCACTGCTATGTTTAGATGCCAGGTCAAATTAATTTATCGATTTTATGTCCCGATTGCAGTTTCCCCTCCCTCCTTTCCTCCCAGGCCCTCCCTCTCACCTCAACACCATCTTATTTTTATTTATTTTTGTTTTGTTTGAGACAAGATCTCTAACTCATAGAAATGTGCCTGCCTCTGCCTCCCAAGTACTCTAATTAAAGGTGTGAGTGCTACCACTCACCACCCCTGGCTAGATGCTGTTTTAAATAGCAAATGTGATGTGAAAATAAACCAAACACTAAAACACAGGCGTCCCCAGGGAATGCTGAACTCAAGTTGGGGACTGGATGGAAGTCACCTGAGGAGGACAACACAGACCACTCAACTATTCAAGCCATATGCTCCAACTGGGAAAATGAAAACTAAAATTCAAAGCATTTCTTACATTAGCATTTTACAAATAGTGAATTTCCAATGAACTGCATTTCATTATGAGCCCATTCTTTCAAATTCTTAAAAAAGGCAACAATGATTTGAAATACTTTGCATACACTGACTTGGAACAAGCCAGCCATTAAAGAAGTTTTGAATAGCGAAGAGCACAGTTTGGCCCAACATCTTTAATGAAAACCAACCCCACGAGAACCTGAGAACAAGGGCAAAGGTTGGAAATACAGAGCAGCATTTACACATCTCCAGGTCCCTTCCAAGGGACACCCTCACTCTGAGAAGGAAGACCTGGCAGATACAATTGTGGCCCATGGAGTCCAAACTGACCCCATGAACCTCCTGCTGTGATAGGCACAGCCTATACTCAACTTCAAGAACAAGCCCAAACTCCATGAACAGTTCCCACTTCTACTCTTGGAAAATGCTCGTGTTTGAAGCCCAGAGAGGGACTGATAGATTGCTCTGCACACAGGTGGGGGTGACAGGCAAAATGAATTCCTGACTTGCTCTTGTTCTCCTGTCTTTTCTGTGCAGGGCACTGTTGGGACAAGGGGCACAATCTGTTTAAGATCCAAGGACAATAAACTACAGGTGCTAAGCACTGTGCTGTGACCCCGACTGCACAAAACCTGATGACATTCTTAGGAGACAAATGGCAGCATGCTGGCAAACTCATACTCAGGGCACAAGTAGGTGACAGTGCATTTGGACAACAGGGACGACACAGTGAAATGAAACCTTTGTACTATTCTGAACTCTAAATCATTCACACACACATTCTCGTACACACACACACACAAAAAAAAAAAAAAAGAAAAAAGAAAAAAAAAGAAAAAAAGAAAAATATGACTGACTCACTTTTGTCACTCCCATCACTTCTTCTTGCTAATTCATGAGAGGGGGATGTTAACGCTTCTTGAGAATCAAAAGATGTTATGATAAAGTCTTCAACGTCCTTCTCCTATTCAGACAGACAGACAAACAGGCAGGCAGATTTTTATATGGTCACAAAACAGTAAATAACAATAGATGAAAACTTACTAAGGTCAGAATATACTAGCGAAGAACCCCACTCAAACCGTTCACAACATACAAATACCCTGGATACGCTGGACACACATGCTGCCAACAACTCAATCAGCACTGGTGGAGAAAGTACTCTCAGTGAGTAAACGCACTTGCAGCCAAGCCTGACAGCCTGAGTGTAAACCATGGGACCCACATGATAAAAGGAGAAAACCATTTCCCATAAGATGTTCTCCGACCTCCACGAGCCACACACAAACACACATGCACACCAAATAAATAAAATGTGATTTTATAAAACTTAAAAAATATATAACCTTTGTAATAATATCTGCAAATACCTGCAAATAAATATCTCAGATTCTTGAAATCTGTGCATAAATGTATGGGTATCTTAGATAACATGCATCCCAAAAAGGCATCTTCATAGAAAAATATTTCAAATAGAAAAATGTAATTAAACTAAAAGACAGCAAGTTGAAGTGTTCGTAATATTAATCAGCGTCACACGCACTACCATGCAGAAGCGCATGGACTATTACTGTAAATAAACCCAGGCTGTGGCAACGGCTTAGTGAGAAGAGCGAGTTCCGAACCGCAGCACCCATATAAGAACCCAGGCCGGGTGGTCCACAGCTATAATCTCAGTACTTGGAAGATGGACACAAGAAGATTCCTGGGGCTTGCTGGCCAGCCAGCCTAGCCCAAACAGGAAGCTCTGGTTCGGTGAAAAACACTAGCTCAAAATAGCAGAAAGCAACGGAGGAGGAAGAAGAACCCACGGCATTGACCTCTGACCTCTACATGCACTCCTACACACAAAATCTAAGACGTTTCAGGCGAGTCCTTTTGTACATTACAGGAGAATCATGACTGCTGCTCAGAGTTAACATCAGTTAAGGCACACCACGTAATGCTCTGAGGACTGCAACCACCCCTCGTGTTGCGGGCATGACTGAAATGATCTAGGTGTCCCTACAACAGTCGGCTGGAGGGCTGATTTCTTCTGGAAACCCAGGCTCCTCAGCGACTATGAGGCACCTCCTGTCAGGTGAGCCAACAATAGCTTTGCTGTGATGCACCCCTACGAAAACACTGACCACCCACAAATGCAGCAACAGTGGGCGTGGGGAGACACCTACCATGGCTGTCCTCTCCACCTGGTGGTTCTCAGCTGAAGGAGCCGCCACCCACAGTGGGGCCTGGCCTGGTGCTGACTTGCCCGGGGAACAAAGCATCCCTGATGCATCAGCCTGCAGCAGTGGGTCCGTCCAGTCTGGTGAGGTGTCCACACTGTGCAGGCTCACTGCGCCCGTGCCGGGTGTCAGGGTGAGGCTGTGCTGGAGCTCGAGTGTCGAGTCCTTCCGGAGGACCTCGGGGGAGCTCCAGGAAGACAGGTCCAGTACCCTCACTGGGTCCTTCTGGGGCTCAGCCTCTTCAGTGTGGAGGGGGTCACTGCACACAGTGGTTTGTGAGGAAAGAGGTCCACCTTGTGATGTTAACTTTCCTTGAGTGGGGAAATCTGGCATTTCAATTTGGACCAACAAATCCTGATCTTTAGTAACGTCCATTACATCCCACGTAGATTTAGCAATATTAAATACGTCAACGGGAGGCGATGCCTCACTTTCTTCACCATTGTGGCAGTTATTACTTGAACCATTTTCTGACAGGTTTGGCTGAGGTAATTTAGGATTTTCCATGCTGGTGTCCCTGAAGGCCATGGACTGTACCAGGTGGTTCAGTTTCTCCTGAAGTTGTTTCACCTGGACTATGAGATTGGCATTGCCCAGCTGACAATCGGCCAGTTGCTTTTCCTTAGCCTACGAGGGAAAAGTGAAGCAGCTGAGTTATAAGACACCTCACCATTCTTTCTCTACTGTTTCTGAACTATTTGCAGAAAATGAGCACCTATTAGGGTAGGCTCCATGACGAACCTTCCAGACACTTAAGATGTCAAGTTTACCTAAGGTCATGAATGGAAGCGTAAACATTTTTGTTTTGTTGCTTACCTAATGACAAGCATCGTACTCATGGCCTGTGATGATTTCACTTGAGGTTTTGGATTTTTGTTTTGTTTTGATTGGATTGGAGGAAAAAAGGACTAGAAGGTTCTATATCTAAACACTCAAAAACAAACAACTGTAATTGCTATAACGAATGTGGAGTTTCCTTGTCAGCAGACTGACGAGGCTGGGTGGTCCTACAGTCACACAGATGAAGCCACCATAAGCACAGGGAGTCTGCTGTCACAACTGGCATGACATTTTCCGTGGAGTGTGTTTCCTGAGAGTGTCCAATGGTCTCTTGAGAGGCACACAAACATCTCTCAGAATCACAGCCCAGGGCCAGGGCCGGCTCTTAGCCTGGGTCCTGCCAATGGTGAACTCTAAACCCTCCATGTTCTCAGACACAAATGTGCACATGACACATGCAGGGGTGGTGCATGAGTACTGGGCCTCAACATTTACGTCAGAGAAACCATCCCAGTCTCCAAGTTTCCAAGTGCCACACGGACTTTTGATGCTCACAGGTGGCTAAGAAGTCACGAGCCTATTTTGTGAGCGCCAGTGAGCAGGCCACAGGTGCTCGCTCACCAGGAGGACCTTATTCTAACAGGGGTATTTTCTGAGTGGCTCCTGCAGCACACATCCAGGACAGGAGCACCCCCTATACCTGCAGGCAAATCCAAGATGAGGGCTGCTGAACCATGGCATGGAACCCAGAAAGCACAGCCTCCTGCTCCCTCTTTAAATCCAAGGTTCCCCGCAGGGCCCTTCTTTCCCAGAGGAAGGAAAAAAAAAAATCATCCTTTCTTAGAGTGAAAGATATGGGAGGGGAAAAAGCTCAAAGAAACCAATCTCAAGACTTCTCAAGGTTGGTAGGGCCAATGGAAATGAGCTGTGGTAAAAACCTCAGAGATGGGAGGTGGGGCAACTTGTCTTCACGTGAACAAAACGCATCTCAGACTTCAGGAGGAAACATGGAACCTCAGAGAAAGCTTATAAGATACTTCAGAATCAACAAGGGTCATCACTAGAACAGGGCTTATGGACTCAGGGGAGACTCCAGCATGTGGGTGTAGTCCATGAGATACGCCCGCCCTGGACAGGCCGCCCCAGCATGGTGTGCGCCACTTGCTGAGCCTAGCACAACTGAGGGCAGGCAGGCCCGGTCTGCCTTATCCAGAGCCGCCATTGGCAGACGACGCCAACACGCCCACACACCTGCATCCTCTCGAGAACCCCGCTGTCATCCTCCATGCTCAAGTGCATTGCATCTTTCACTAAACGCATCTCTGCTTCCAGTCGCCTCTGGCAGACTGCGAGCACCGACATCACACTTTCGGCCTTGTAGAGACTGGCGTCTTTTAGTGTCACAAGGACTTTGGAAGACTGTAGATTATCCTTGACCAGAGAAAACACAGAGAGCTGCTAAGGCAGTGGTTCTCAACCATCCTAACGCTAAGACCCTTTTTTTTTAATTTTAATTTTATTTTATTCACAGGTCATTCACTTGTATCCCAGCTGTAGCCCCCTTCCTTTTTTCCCTCCCAATCTCACCCTCCCTCTCTCGCTAAGACCCTTTAATACGGCTCCTCATGCTGTGCTGACCCCCAACTGTAAAATTATTTTTGTTGCTACTTCATAACTGTAATTTTGCTACTGCTACAAATCATAACAGAAGCATCTGTTCTCTGATGGTCTTAGGTGACCCCTGTGAAAGGGTCACTTGACACCCCCCAAAGGTGTCGTGCGATCCATGGGTTGCAAACGATGTTCTAAAACTAGAGCTGGGTTAATCAGGGAGTCTGAGGAGGCTTGGACCACCCGAGCACTAGCGCTGCGAAACACCAAGACACACTGCAGGGCAAGCGCTTCTGCCTCTGCTCGCTGCCACGGCTGGGCAGCAGACACAGCAGACAGAGGACTCCGTTAGGGTTAGGGATAGGCACAGCAGACAGAGGACTCAGTTGGGGTTAGGGTTAGGCACAGCAGAGGACTGGGTTAGGGTTAGGGTTAGGGTTAGGGTTAGGGTTAGGGTTAGGGTTAGGGTTAGGGTTAGGGTTAGGGTTAGCTAAAGCAGACAGAGGACTCAGGTCGGAGGTCCCCTGTGGTAGGGAGGTACAGGGCAGAGCAGCTGGCAGGAGCAGGAGGAAGCAATCAGGCAACTAATGCCTAAAGTTCTACTCAGTGTCAAGCTGGAAAAAATTTAAAGGGCAGCTTGCATATGGCCTTCTGGTCCAAAATGAAATGAGCTTAAATTAGTTTTCATGGGATGGGATTATTAAAAAACAAACCATTTGATTAGAACACACATAAAACCCAGCAAATTAATGCCAAGTGACCTACTATATACAGTATCCAAAAGATTAAAAGAACTGTTTTAAAAAGTTTAAGTGGCTTAAAATGCTAATATTTTTAAAGCTATACAAAGTGACACCCAGTAGGACTCACTAGGAGAACCACTGAGCTCAAGTGACCCAAACTCCACGCTCTCTTCTCTGCCCTGCCAGGAGCCACTAGTGACAACAGCAGCTTAATGTCCAGAATAAAAAGAAGTCACTCAAGTTAAAAAGGCAGAAGTGGTTGGGGTGAGGGTAGAGAAGAACACACACCCAGCACCCCCGCCTGGCCCCAGCACCCCCTGCACACCTCCAGCTGCGCTACAGAAGGCTACCCACTGTAGCTCCCAATGATCGGGGCCTACCTGTGGGGCTGAGTTGGGGGGAGCCAAGGCCTGCCCCCTGCTGACACTGTCCTGTTCCAGTTGATTGTCATGTTTAGCCTGTGCATCGGCACAAGGGTATGGGCAGCCAAGGGATGCTACAGGAGCCTGTTGGGGGTCCAGCTCCACCTGGCACCTCAGGAAATGCCGGGACAGCACTTGCAGCTGGCGGCTAAGGCGAGCACACTGCACTCGCAGCTGCCGCAGCTCAGGAGGCTCGTCTGGGGAGGCAAGGGTCTGCTGTTCTAGAGCATGACAGAAGTGTGCCAGAGCCAAGAGGATGGCCTCCAGCTCCAGGGAATGGCTTACTTTCCACTTGTTCATGGTTTCAATCTCCAAATCTCTCTGCACAATGATTGCTTCCTTTGCCTTCAGGAGATCTTCAAATTCTTGGATCCGGGCGGCCATGCCTTCAACCTCAGCCCCTCTGAGGGCCACAGAGCGTTCCAGTTCAGCCAGGTGTCTTGCAGCAGCACCTTCTGCATCCTGTAGTCGCTGCTGCAAAGCCTCCAGGGCTTGACTGTGCCCGTGTGCCTGGTCTGCCAGAAGCTGCCCAAAGACCTCCTTGGCTGCCTGCGCAGCTTCTAGCTCGTTCCGGAGTGCCCGTGCACCCAGGTTCTCTGCCCGGTGGTGAGACAGCTCACTGTGGAGGCTGCCGGCCTGAGGATCACTGACTTCATGCACCTTGGGCCCCATGAGGCTCAGCTCGCTCTGCAGCTTCTCAATGACTTCATGCAGCTGCTCGATTTCTTCCGCTTTGTCCTTCTGTAGCTGTTCTTGGTTTTCCTGCAGATTTTCGATGATGGCTTTCAGCTCTTCAATCTCAGAGTTTCTGCGGTGTGCAGCCTTAAGAGGAAACACATGTCATACGGTAGTCAAACATGAGGTAGCCAGTACATAGACGTGGCGAGGTCTGCCAGCTGAGAAGAGCAGAGACAGGGACAAACCAACCCTACCCTCAGATGGCTTTGCAAATCCAAACACACTACACACTCCTCAGATACAGAAAAAGATCTCAATGCAGGGTCAAACTAAAACTCTCCACCTAAAACTCCGTACCTAAAACTCAGAAACTCTAACTTCAGCCAAGGATGGTTATTGCCTTTTATTCTTCTGTGCCCACTTGTGAGACTGACACACCTCCTACTATAGCAGTGAGACACCGTACCCTTTAAGTGACTGGTCTGATTTGCCTGACAGCAGTTGAACTTCAGGTGTCATGCTAACTGAAGTGAGAGCGCTGGCCAGGGGCTCTGCAATGAAGAATTGAATGAGCCCCACCTGCTGTCCCTCCAACCACCTGCTCGAACACCACACACGTGGTGGCAGGCTCTAGACTACTGCCGGGTATGACATGAACCGCCTTTGCTAAGCAGGAAAGAGTACACTCAGGCTGTGCTGGTTAACCTAGTGCCCAGTCACTTTAACTTAGATATGAAATAGCTTCTTAAACCCACAAAAAGCAGTAAGTGGAATTTGGGGTTAGTATACATGACAATATGGCTCAACTCCAGTCTCTGAAGATACCACCACATGTCATTGTATGGTGACCAAAACCAGAAAAATTCAAACCAATTTGTGTTTAACAGTTTTGTGTTTAAAACAATGTCTCATGTTTTGTTTCCAAAATATCAAGGGTCCTGTAAAAACATACGGTGCCAGTAGCTCTACTTCATAGTTCAGACACAAATACAAACTGGGCCTATAATACAAAAACAAAACAAAACAAAACCAAAACAAAAGCCAGCAGGTGTGGTAAGTGCACAGTTCTAATCCCAAGACCTGGAAGACAGAGGCCAGCATCATTGACATAGTAAGAACTGTCTTTGAAAAAAACAAACAAACAAACAAACAAACAAAAAGAAAAAAAAGCAAGCATAGCAGTGGTGGCACACGCTTTTAATCTCAGCCCCTGGGAGGCAGAGACAGGCGGATCTCTGAGTTCGAGGTCAGCCTGGTCTACATAGGGAGTTCCAGGAGAGCCACGGTTACACAGAGAAACCTTATCTTGGGGAAAACAAAAAAAGCCAGTAATTTCCCACATGTACAATGTACATGAATGTCATGCTCTAAGGTTAACAGAAGGCTATGTGAAACACAAGACTGTGCGGTGGTTTGGATGATGCCCCCACAGACTCATGTTTAAATACTGTTTGGGAAGACTTAGGACCTTACTGGAGGGAATGTGTCACTGGGGGTGGCTGCTTTGAGGCTTCAAAAGCCCACCATTCCCTGTTAGCTCTCTTAGGCCCCTGCTTGGCAATCAAGATGAAAACTCTCAGCTACTGCTCTAGCATCATGCTTTCTGCCATACTGAGCATGGACTCTAACCCTGATACACAAATAAATGGTTCCTTTTATAAGTTGCTTTGGGCATGGTGGCTTAGCACGGGTGTAAAAGTAAGTAAGACACCTTCACATGCCCAGGAAGCTCTATTCTGCTCGCCTTTCTGCGTGCTGCACACAGGTACAGGCCAGTGAACGGATCTTTAAGGAAGATTCTGAGCATGTGCAAGAAAAACCCCAAACATATGCATGACTTAAATCATCCACATTATGAAAAATATACAGTGTATTTGTAATTAGAACACTAAGCAGAGAAAATAGAGCAAACAAACAAACAAAAAAAAATACCTCAAGGAAGAATGGCTCTAAATTTCTCAATAGGGAATTAGTTTTATTTGTTATATAATGAGAAAGGAAATGGAAAGACAATGCAAAAAAAACAGCAATAAAGAAGGTTAATGAGGCAGCTTCACTGAAAATTTCTACTTCACAGTTGAGCATAGTTTTAGGCAGAGGTAAGCAAGGCTCTGTGAGTCACCGCAGCCTGGTCTACATAGTAGTGAGCTCCAGGACCGCCAGGACCACATAGAAAGATCCCATCTCAAAAACAAACAAAATTCTACTTTACATTTAAAGTTTAATATCACCAATCTTGGATGACTGCTTCCAAAAAAATAGAAAAGAAAGGAAAGAAAAAACTTCACTCAAAGAGGTCAAGAGCAGACCAACGTCTGGGGAAGCCCGTCACAGAACATCTGCACATGGAAGCACACACCATGAGCAGGTGAGTGTAGGCTTGGGATGTGAGCTGACTCCATGTTTGAAAATGTCACCACTGTATTAACAGTCTAAAGAAGAAAAAGGACATGACCATATAAACTCAAAGAAATACCGAAAAGTCACCATTGCTGAAACTCTCTCATATAAGCAGAAACCTGGCTATACGCATGTTGGGAACTATGGAAATGTATGCACAAGCTGGAAGTGTCTCTTTTCCCCCACCCCCATCCTGAGACAGGGTTTCTCTTTGTAGCCCTGTCTGTCCTGGAACTCACTCTGCAGACCAGGCTGGCCTCAAATTCATAGAGATCCTCCTGCCCCTGCCTCTGCCTCCTGAGTGCTGGGATTAAAGGTGTGTGCCACCGCACCTGGCTAGGAAGTGTCTCTTCTATGCCTGAGAGTACACTCCTAAGTGAAGAAGAATTCATAAGCAGATAAACTCCCATGCAGAAAGTCCAAAGAAAATGAAAAATTTCAATTTTCTCTTCTTATACATTAAAAGAGACTGATCAGAGCTATTAATGCAGACTTACAGATATATAGTATAAATAAAGGAACAGCTAATAGAGTTACCAATCAAAGATCATCGACTCCCATATGCCAAGTCTGACAATTCAATAAAATATACCTTCTTTAAAAAATACAACTTATCAAAACTGTCACAAGATAAAGGAGATATCCAACCTGTATTTCAACTAAAGAAACTGAGTTATCAAAAATCTCCCCTAAATTAGCCAAGTATGGTGTATACATCTTTAATCCCAGCATTCGGCAGACAGAAGTAGACAAATCTCTTGAGTTCTAGATCAGATGGGGGCGGGGGGGGGGGGGAAGCAAAGCTACACAAAATTAAGTGAACTTCAACTGTCTTTACTATTAAGACAATCAAAGAAGAGGTCACACCATGTGCTCTGTGTGTCTAGCTTTAAGTACAGATACAGTATTCCTGCATCCTCACTGAGGCATCTTTGTGGATTGTTGTTTTTGTTTTTTGTTTTTTTTAATTCTAATTTTTTAGTTGTTCATTTTTTTCCACACAGGGTTTCTCTGTGTAGCCCTTGCTGTCCTGAAACTGCTTGGTAGACTAGAGTGTCCCTGAACTCAAGAGATGCACCTCCATCTTGAGGGCTTGGGATAAAGGCATGTGCCACCACAGCTAGATACTAAGTCATCTTTGATCTTTTCTAGCTGTTCTTGCTTTTTTTGTTTTTTTTTTTTTAGATTTATTTATTTATTATTTATACAGTATTCTGCCTGCATGTATGCCTACATGGCAGAAGAGGGCACCGAATTTCATTACAGATGATTGTGAACCACCATGTGGTTGCTGAGAATTGAGAGCCAGTGCTCTTAACCTCTGAGCCATCTCTCCAGCCCCCCAGTGTTTTCTTTTGTTTTTCTATCTGTTCTTATTAAGTCCAAAACCTTTCACCTAAGTGAAGACATGGCTGAGAATTACCTAATAGTTTAACACTTACTAAAGAAGCTTTGGAAGAGTTCAGAGTTTGGGTGTCATTATCCTACAATGACATAAACTGAGAAAGTTACAAGCATTGTGACTTTGGTCACAATGCTGCTACCTGGTTTTGGATGGTGAACCTTATGCAGGAGTGCTCAGGGGTCACAGGGGACAGGGGGCTGCAGGCGGGCGCCCCACAGCTCACGCTGCTCACCTCATTCTCATGCTGCAGGAGCGTCCTCTCTGCTTCCTCTGGTTGGGCTTCGGGTCCCCTAGAGGAGCTGCCCTGAGAAAGCATGGGACACGGATGCCCAGCTTCATCCAGCCTGGACTGTGATACAGGTGCTGGCAGCAAGTAACTGGTGTGTTCTTGCTCTAGTACCTCTTTATCCTATTGCGGGGGGAGGGGGAGAAGGCAGGTATTTTAGGCAAACAACTAAGAAGTTCGGCACTTTGAGCCATCATTCTGTGTCCTGCAAAAGAGGGTATGTTTGCACATATCTGGGCATACCTGTGCTCTGTGGGTCTGCAGACAACACACGCTCGACAGAACCTAACTGAGCTACACTAGATCCACCTCTGAGGAAAGCCAGAGAAATCCCTAGTAATGATTGAACACAGTACGTAAGTGTCCACCAGGCTAGTACCAATTTTAAAAATACAAGGAAAATGACAACAATAAGACATGTGGACAGTATATTCAAATGCTGGGCATTAATGCCTGAAAAAAGCTTTCAAGAGGTGAAGAGACGGCTCAGCAGGTGAAAGCATTAGCTGTTCTTCCAGAGGACCCGAGTTCAATTGCTAGCACACATATGGGAGCTCACAACTAGCTGTAACTCCAGTTCTAGGGGATCCAATGCCCTTTTACGGCCTCCAAAGGCACTACGCACATGTATGCACAGACACACATGCCCACAAAAAAACATACAAATAAAATGCTGCAATAATTTTTATAAAGAAAGGTTTTAGAGAACATCTACCATGTTATAAATGCTCGCAAAATCTTAGAGAAACTGGCATGCAATGTCAAGTAAGTGGTCCAGTGTGGGGAGAACAAATGGGCACTTTCTATCCCTTAGTATCTAATAAGTTCAGTGAATTCAAGTCAAAGAATAAGGCTGCAACTGCCTGAAGTGACCTGCAGGAAGTTGACCACAGCAGGTCAGGAACCCTGTGAGCCAGGTTAAACAAAAGAATCCAAAAAAAACAGGAAGTGGTGACAGGCAGGTGCCAGTGTTCTGCGGAGTTCAAGTTCCCATCAGCACTTCTGAAAAAAGTTCACATCAGACAAACAGATGAGAACTCCACTAGCACCCTTCAAGCAGGATTGGGGCCTTGCTCATGCTACTGACTACTGAATATTTCTCCCCAGGTCTTACTTTCTAAGCAACTTTTTAACCTGTGATGACAAAAAACAGATGAAAACTTCTAACCTCAAGTCCTGACTAGAAGCTAAAAAAAAAAAAAAAAAGACATACTTGTTGCTTCTAGGCAACGAGACAGTACTACCTTGGCAAAGCCTGCCTCCTGCCCTGAAGCCACTGGGACATCTGTCCAGGTCTATGAGGTCCAAACCTTTCCTTAGTCTTTCCTTAGTCCTTTCCTTAGTCTCATGCCACACGCATACCTCTGTGTAGGGCCCAACCCACAAAGCCACATGACCCACCCATATTCCTTACACCCAGCATAGCACTTTGCCCCAACTAGGACACACAGAACTTTACTTCTAATTCCTCCATG
Organism: Psammomys obesus; assembly: GCF_907164565.1. Lineage (NCBI taxonomy): Eukaryota > Metazoa > Chordata > Mammalia > Rodentia > Muridae > Psammomys > Psammomys obesus. Next base: position 434,398 of record NW_026590405.1, read on the forward strand.
GTTTTTTTCTGCTTTTCCAGTTCTTCCTGGAGCTGGGCCATTTGTCTTTGTATGTTGATATTTGCCTCCTCAAGACGTTTGATTTCTTTTTCTTGGATTAACAATTGTTGATCTGCAAGATCTTTCTTTATGACCAATTCATTAAATCCATCTAATTTTTCTCTCAATTTTTCTTGTAACAATTCCACCTAAACATAAAAACAAATGTGTAAGGAACATAACAGTTTAAAAAAATCTTCCAAATAAATCAGGCAACCACAAAACCAACTAACAAGCACTATGGCGTCGGCAAGCAGATCAGGACAGACTGTTTAGGAAGGCTTTGTCTTAACGAGAACACACACACACTGAACAGAATAATCCTAAATGCATCAGTAAAATAAAACTTACTTTTCAGAAAAGAATGGAGTACTACTTTAGCAGTTAAAATTTTAAAAGTGCAACAAGAAAGAACCTAAGAGAACTAAGAAGAGTGAAAAAACTATCTTAAGAGGTAACACATAATTTCAGTTATAGAATAGGAGGCTGAGCCTTTAAGCTAGATCCCACAGCCTGAATCAGGGCATGCCTCCTTCAGCTCTTCCTGGAAGTGTCAAGACTAAGTGCTGTGACCTGACAGCAATTTATGACACCTGGCTCTTCCTCGTTTTTTGTCATATGCACCATGTTGAGTTACATCATGTGATGTAAAATTCACACCAACCCTACAAAGATGTACAGTTCTATCTTTCCTTTGTTCAAGAGACCCTGGAGATGCAGGGTTAGAGGCTCTGCTGCCCACTCATTCTTCTCATGACGGCTCCCATCTGCTTATTCTCACTCTTTTTACTTTAAGTTTTTCAGATTTTTAAAAATGTGAATATGTATGTTTTCCCTGCATGTATGTAAATAAACTAGGTGTGCCTGTGTGGGAAGAGAGTGTTGGATACTATAGAACTGGAGTTACAAACGGTTATGAGCCGCCATGTGTAAGTGCTCTTAACCACTGCGGCACCTCAACTCCTTATTCTCACTCTTAAAAAAAATAATAAAATAAAATAAATAAAATAAAATAGAGGGGCCTGGAGAGACAGCCAGTAGTTGAAAGCATTGGCTGCTCTTCCGGAGGACCCAGGCTCAATTCCCAGAACCTACATGGTGGCTCACAACTGTCTGAAACTCCAGCTCCAGGGGATCTGACACCCTCACACAGACATACATGCAGGTAAAACACAATGCATATAAAAACAAAAATCATTTTTGAAAAAAGTTGTGAGAAAGAAAGAGAGGGAGGGAAGAAGAGAGGGTGAAACAAAGAAGGAGGAAAGGAGGGAAGGAAAGTAAGAGGAAGGAAGGAAGGAAGGAAGGAAGGAAGGAAGGAAGGAAGGAGAGAGAAAGAGAGAGAGAGAAAGAAAGAAAGGGAGAAAGAAAGAAAGGGAGAAAGAAAGAAAGAAAGAAAGAAAGAAAGAAAGAAAGAAAGAAAGAAAGGAAGGAAGGAAGGAAGGAAGGAGAAAGAAAGAAAGAAAGAAAGAAAGAAAGAAAGAAAGAAAGAAAGAAAGAAAGAAAGGAAGGAAGGAAGGAAGGAAGGAAGGAAGGAAGGAAGGAAGGAAGGAAGGAAGGAAGGAAGGAAGGTTGATTTTATATACTGTATGTGTATGGATGTTTTGCCTGTGTATGTATGCCTGTGCATCACATGCATGTGTCCATGAAGGCCAGAAGAGAGCATCAGATACCCTGGCACTGTAATGGTTAGTTGTTGTGAGCTGTCACATGGATGCTGGCAACTGAACCGTGACCTCCGGAGGAGCAGCCAGTACTCCTGACTGCTGAGCCATTTTTTCAGCCCCTTATTCTCTCAATTACTGAGGGTCCTCTCTCCAACCTTTAAATGAAAGCCTCTCCTTCCCTTTGAAGTCCCATCATGCTTAGTCTCTATATATTATCTCCATGTTTCTATCTAACGCTCTCTCTCCCACCTGGAGACCCAATCATAGGCTTGAAGTCCATTCATTCTAATGAACCTCATTCCTAAAGGGAATTATGTGTTATATGGATCAGCTGCTACAGCTCTTGTTCTATTTTGAACATATGATACTATGGAAACAACATTTATGGGAAGGGGAAGGTGTCAGGAGCCTTGTGGCACTGAAGGGCTGCAGGAGGGTCTCACTGCATCCCTCCAGTACAGGCCTGGAAAGCAGGACTGCAGCTCAACAAAGATCTAGGCCTAATCCTCACAACTTCATGGGAACCCATTCTTTCCTTAAACAAGTTTAATTATTAAAAAAAAGTATAAGCAAATCAACCACAGCTACTTCAGACAAGGGGTTCGAGACCTCCACAGCCTCCAACAAAAGCACAAAGAGCAAGCAACAGGGTAGTGCACACAGGCAGGGGGGAGAGAGAGAGCTGTGCTAGGAAGCTGCAAGCCATCGGCGGACAGAAGGGACCAAAGCAAAGAGATGCCGTCCATCCTACCTCCTCATCTAGCTGTGCACACTGTTGTTTCCACATCCACGGAAGGCAAAAATGTAAAGAGAAACAAAGCTTTAAAATGTTGCAGTAACCAGCTGCCCACAGACACGGGACACAACAGGCTGACCGACCTGGCTGTCACGGGGCCCAGGAGGCCGTGGCCGGGCTGCCTGGCGGAGCTGCTCCTCCAGCCTCTGGATCTCCTGCTGGAACTCTTCGCGCTCATGCTCCCGCTCAGCAGCCTGCTCCTAGAACAGGAAGCCGCATGTGAGGATCATGCAGTGGGGGACACATGACAACATCCACCCACAACACACCATTCATGTCCGACGACCTAGTGACCTCCCCTTCAGCTGCCGTCAATTCTTCAAAATGGAGCTAAGAGAAGTAATCGAACGATAAACTGCACAGGAGAGCCCTGACAAAGTCACAGCATTTTGAAACTGTTGGGCAGGAAGCTGCAGCAAATAGAGATGGCTTTGGTATCTATAGAAAGAGATTATAAACACCTAGGATGCAAGCATGCAGCTAGACTGCCAGAGATTTCTCCAAAGACCATAGGAGGAAATTTAGGTCCAAGAAGACACCAAATGATTCACTTAGGTCTTCACAAAATGTAGGCAAGATTCAAGTACCCAGCACATTTGAGGTGACAAGACCGTTTACGTGAGTAAGTACCACACACCAGCCCACAACTTGACACGTGGAAGCTGTTTGTGATCTAAAACATTTTAATGATGCGAACAAAAAAACTTCTTACATCCATGAACTGGCGCTGGCTGCGTAAATGCTTGTCTAGGGCAGCCAGCTGCTGCTTCAGGGTGGCCACTTCTTCAGTCAGCTGGGCACAGCCGCGGTGTTGCACAAGTTGGTCCTCCAACTCAGACTCCAAGACTCGCATCTGAGAGAGCAGAGTGGCGCGGTCCTTCTCAGACTGCTTCCTAGCCTCCCACTGGTCTCTGGTGAGAGACTCCACTTCCTTCTGCAACGCTAAGGATACCAAGAGAACAAACATGGGGTCCTGCCTCAGACCACGGGCTGCACCAAGCAGGGCTCCGGAAACACGGACAGTGACTTGTCGGCGCCAGGACCCTCACAGCCTGCTCATAGGACCCCAAAGTGAAATGGCAGAAAATGGCTTAGGAAAGAGCAATCATCACATCCAGCGGCCGTATGAGAGTGAGAGTCAAGCATGATCCCCATGAAAAGGCCAAGCCTCCTCTCCTCTCCAGTTTTGTGACAAAGGAAGCCTGAGCCAGCCTGTCTCCCGGGAGACGTTAAGCCCACATCCCCACATCCCCAACTCTGTAAGATGTTCTCTGAAAATACAAAACACAAAAAGCGGTTTTTAAGTAAAAACTGGCTAAAATTTAGCAACCTAACCTGAGTGTATCCTAAAGCAGGAGTGGTGGTGCAAGCCTTTAATCCCACCACTTTGAGGCAGAGGCAAGTGAGACCCTCTAAATTCAAGGCTAGGCCGGTCTATGTAGAGTTCCAGGACAGCCAGGACTTAGGGAGACCCTGTCTAAACCCCCTACCCCATGCCTCCCAAAAAAGTGTCCGGGTAAATCAAGTGACATGTCATGACAATTTTGTCTGCATGTGCGTTCTCCAACATGACATTCAGTATGCGTTAAAGCCTCACCCTGACAGCTTAGTGGAGAGGGGGAGGGGAAAACACCAGCTCTGGAGAACAGTGTCAGGACTGTGATGTAGCTCAAAGAAGACAAGTAGCAATTAGTAAATCAGAAGCTGGTTTAAATAACTAGAGCTAGGTCTTGCACATTGTTCCCTGTAAACTCCAGGTTGAAATTTAATTGCCAATGTGAGTTGTTATGAAAAGGCCTTTGAGATAGAACTAGGCATTAAGACCCTAGTCTCATGGATGAGGTGAGCTCCAATGAGAAGAAGGATTCTCTCTCTCTTGGCCCTTCAGTTTTGTGCCACAGGGGTCCAAGGTGCCATCTTGGAAGAGGACCACGGCTTCAGAGAGACAGACCTGTCAGCACCTTCAACTTGCCAGCCTCTAGAGACGTGTGTCTAATGGTTACAAGATACCCAGGCCAGAGCTGGGGTTTATGGTGAGGGATGGTTTGCCATGCTACAAATGCCACTTCTGATCACCAGTACCACAAAACAAACACACGAACAGTAACCCATTCTCAGGGATCAACACTATAAATGACGTTGAAAGGCATTGAAAGAAGGCCTCATGTAAATTGTGAAACTACAGATTAACATCACTCTTGAAAAAAAGGTTCACTAGTGACAAATCCTGCATGATTATCAAAAGGAATACGAATTTAATTAATTTATTGGGGTTTTTTTGAGGCAGAGTTTTTCTGTAGCCCTGGCTATCCTGAAACTCACTCTGTAGACCAGGCTGGCCTCAACTCTGAGATCTACCTGCCTCTGCCTCCTGAATGCTAGGATGAAAGGCTTATACCACAGTCCAGTGAACTTTTCATAAATTCCTACTTGCAATTCACCAGCACTCAAAACCATTAGACATTGCTGACAAACTATTACCATGAATATAACATTCTCAACAAATAACCATGCTAGGAAGTCAGCAGTTCCAGTACCGTGCCCTTAAACATGCAGTTACAACAATGTCACTTATAAATGTTCATTAAGGAAGAAGATGTACGCTTGGCCAGTCGGCACTGCTTTGTCATGAAGAAACACACAGGCCCCTTAAGGGCCAGATGATACCACCTTCCATGTCACCTCAGTGGAGGGCCATGGCTCAGGGCTGTGGAGGCCCTGATGGGAAGTCAAACACGGCATAAAGCCACAGGCAGGCCCAGCCCCTCCCCAGGTCACCTGCCAGGAGCCCTGCACAGGGACTGACCCAACAAACACCTTTATGTTAACAAGGCATCAATTCTTGCCAAACAGCACAAACGGGACTTTTAATTGCAGAAGTCATTAGAGAAAAGAGCAAATATTACTGGAGCATTAAAATGGGACAGTTCTGCCAATTTTTATGAATGGTCATGAATGATTATAATATCATTCCATAATTTGCCACAAATGCTCTGAAGCGTTTTTCCCTCTTAGTAATTTGAAAGATCTGATGCAAACATGCAGAGCTCACACTCTTTACAAACCTGAGTCCTTGTGTGCTGCAGGGACGGGAGTGCCTACAATGGGAAAGAAAACATCACAGAGAAGGAAACAAGACCCAGACCCAGAACGTAGAACAAGCAGAAGCCAGCAGTGTTCCAGGCAGCTTGTGGCCCCTGTGCATCCTTGACACCATTGGCTGCCCTCAAGTGGACATACAACCTGGCTGGTACCCAGAGGGTTCAGGAGTTCCGTTTAGAGAAAACAGGGAAAGATGAGACTACCCCAAAAGCAGCCACAACATATACCTAACGAAATGAAGAAATACCCAGGAAAAGTGAGGCAGGATGGAATTCTCGAGGGTCCTGGGAAATTGTTCCATAGTCAAAGTACCCAGGTGGCTTGAGGTCATCCCTGGAAGCCACAGGTGCGGTGGTGAGTGGTGGCTCACGGGAAGAGAAGCCAACTGGATACCAACAGACCCACAACTACAGCTCCCAGGTGGAAGGATAAAGAGACGTGATGCTGAGTAAACTATCCCCAGTGAACTCCAGCCTACAAGGCTCCAGAGAACTTGCAAGAGCTTGCCAGTGACAAATCCAAAAGAGAAGAGATTTCCTGAGACCAGAGGCCAAAGACATGTTCTTGCACTGGCCCAGCCTGGATCTCTGTCTGAAACATTTAGGAACAACCCAGCCATAGGGCTACCCAGAACATCAAGCCACACTGTGGTGATTGCCAGAAAAAGAAGTAGGGGAAAAGGAAGGGCAGCCCCAAAAGATTCCCAAAGAAACCCAGAGTAGGCATGTGGGCTACTTCTTGAGGCTGCCAAATAGTCCACAGGCTCTGGAACTCTTTTATCTGCATCATGTTAATAAAATACAAGCTGTCTGGGGACAGGATTCAGGCACAGTGTTTGGCAGAATAGAAAAGGAGACCTAAGAAAAAGTAAGACATTTAACTGAATTGGCTGTGAGTAGAGAGCTCATCTCACACATGATGGGACACAGGAAACACCAGCAGGGCCGCTGAAACCTGCAGAGCAGGACACAGTGATGCTTATGGCTTTGGCTGTCAAGGAGGAGAATGGGCACAAGGGTCATGCTTACCCAGCTATTTCCCACAGAAGGAAAACTGAAAATAGAGGCATGGAAAAAAAATACAAGAAAAGAAGACACAGAGGACAAGGCACATGAAGAAATGGAAGCGTTTCTGACAAATCAAAAATAAGCTGTTAATTCAGTATATGTTTCTTGTTTAATCCATTTTCATTTTAAATGTTTGCAGCTAAAGTCTCTAAAAAACTGGTTGCACATGGTGACATACTGTAATCCCAGCACTCAGGACACTGAGACAGGGGGGATAGCTAAAAGTCTAGCCGGGGCAACACAGTAAGACCCTGTGTCTCCATGAAGATCTGATGAAAGTATCTGATGGTTTAAATGTTTGATGCTTCCTCAAAAGCTCGTGTGTGGAAAGGTGTGGTCCCAAATACAGTTGTGTTCTGAGTTGGGGCCTCTGGGAGGGGCTGTATCGTGAAGCTCTGACCTCAGCAGCAGAGTCACAGCCCAATGGTTTGGGGCTGAGGGCTTTGTTATAAAAATGAGAGCTCCTTCTTTCCTCCCTGTCTTCAGTGCTTTCCTATTATGCATTCCCACCATGACATGCTGTCTCTCTGCAGGCCCAAGACCCAGTGCACCAAGTCCTCATGTCTAAGACCTCCATGACCATAAGCCAAAAGAAACCTTCCCTCCTTTCAGTTGTTTAGCTCAGCAACTTCATTACAGCGACTCCAAGCCAGCTGGCACAAATTAACTATTCACCAGGACTAACACCAGACACTTATTTTTAGTATGGTTTTAAGGCAGTTCATTTTCCAGACCTTTTCCAGGTATATTAACCTGCTTTCCTAAAGGTATTTCCTTCCCTAGAGGCACAGCTCGTCAGCAATATCAGCCTAGAGGACCAACTCCTTCTGGACCACTGCTGGGTAATGGATGCTGCATCCCTCCCCTGTGTCCTTCCCGGGGCCTGTGCTCCTATAAAGCATCCCTCACAATCATGAAATCCCACAGGCTTGCCCTCTGCCCTCCTTGCTTTTTCTACATTTCCCTCTCTGGAAAGACCAAGTTTTCATGCAAGGGGGATCAGCTGCTGCATTCCCCTATCCCACTCGGCCTTCCATGAGCCATGTTCTCACCAGCTTCTCTTTCTTTTGCTTCATTAGTGAAAGTTTCCTTCTGGTTCCACAAGACCAAATTTTCTTCCTTGAGAGTGACCAGCTCCTGGGCAGCTTGCTGCAGCTGCTTCCGCAGGTTCTCCAGCTCCAGGATCAGCTGCTGTTCCGACTCCTCTTTTTTGCCCAGTGCCTCCTGCAGATCTGCTTTCTCCACCTTGAATCCTTCGACGAGACCTAAAAGACAGGGAAAGTTCAGCACAATATGCCAACCCATGGGGAAGGATGACAGAGGCTGCTGGGGGCCTGGTACAAAATGCTGGTGTGGTTTGAGTACTGGCGGGTCAGAGCAGGTCACTCCTGGTGAGGAGACACGGGAGTCAGTAAGCCTCAGAGAAGGGGGCTGCTTCTCCAGACAAGGCCTGAACCCTGACTGCACATCAGGAGGCCCATTCATCCGTGCAGAAGTACCAAACAGGATCTGTGTGACAGCTCCTATGACACAGTCACAGAACAGGAAAGCTCAGGGCCGAATGGCAGCCCCGTCATCCCAGGGCCCTTTACAGCCCACAAACAAACCTATCACCAACAGAGATTCCCTGAGCTAATGCAACTTGGCAAATAAAACTCTCAGAGGGACAGAGCTGGTACCTCACCCTGACAAGGTCTGCTTAGGCATTTTGCTGTTAAAGACCCTGCCTCTCATGCCTTCAGCAGGAAGGTCATATCTGCTTCCACGCCCAGCATGCCTGAGGCAGGATGTCTCACCCTCGTCACAGAGTGTCCCACTCACCCTCTGCTGTGTGCAACTCCAGTACCAGCCCATCCTTGGCCGCGTTCTCCTCCTTCAGGCGTTCCAGCAGCTCCTGCTGCTTCTGCACAACCTGTGCCATCTCCTCACTCCTGTGGCGGAACTCTTTCTCAACACAACAGTGGAGCTGGCGCGCTTCTTCCAGCTGTTGAAATACATTTGAGAATCACAACTACATATTAAAAAAAATATATAGACGGTATGAAGAAGAGGAGGAAGGTGAGGAAAGAAGAGCAGGGAGTTGGGGAGGATCTTAAGTTAATACCAGTAGAATTCTAGTGCACCAAGAGCCCAGGGTCATCAGCAGCAGAGCTGGTGCTGAGGGACAGTGCCATGGCAACAGAGCAGTCTCTACGTGGCTAACAGCGCCTTCTTGACTTCCTCTGACATCCCCTCCCAGCAGCTGTGTCTAGAGCTTCTGGACCACCTACAGGCCTCAACAGGCCTCTAAATACAAAACACCTACACCCCAAAGCCCAGCAGACAGCAAAGCATCCAGCCCCAGCAATGGCTCACACAGAAATGCTTCATTTGCTAACTGCTAACTTCAGAAAAAGAATCTCATTTATTGCTTTCCACATCCTCATATTTCTATTTGATGTCTTTTCCAATTACCTAAAATATTCTAAGAAATTAAAATAAATTCCACTTCTTAGTGATAATCTCCAAATACAAACTGTTAGTATGTGGTAAAGTGAAAAAAGTGGATTTGTAGGTTTTGGCTGTTGGTGGTTGTTTTTTATTTTAAAGACAGGGTCACACCATATAGCCTTGACTGGCCTGGAAGTTGCTAACGGTCCAGGCTGTTCTCCCAAGTGCTGGGATTAAAAGTATGTGCTGCCACACCTGGCCCTGTCTTTGGCTTTTGAGACAGGCTCTCATATTGCCTAGGTTGGCCCCAAACTCACTGTTAAACAGAAGATGACTGTGAACCCCTGATCCTTCTGTTTCTACCTCCTAAGTGCTAGGATTACAGGCATGCACCACCATGCCCATTTACACAGTGCCAAGGATCAACCTCGGGCTTGACAACCATATCCCCAGTGCAGAGCTGTGTATTAACTCAGTTATATAAACCAAGATCCTAGCTGTCATCCTCACTGGCTGCTTCCTTCAGAATTTTAGTCCAGAAAGATTTCAGCTAAAGAAGGGTACATGAGAGCGCTGTAAGCAGTAACAGATTAAAATCGCCAAGGGAAGGCAAATAGCACCCAGAGAAGGTTAGGGGATCCTGCCTCTAAGCACCTAGTGGAAGAAGGGTTCCTAAGAAGAGCCATGAATTCAGATCTGCCTGAAAGGTGAAGATACTTCTTGTGGCCTGTAGTTTGGCGGGAGAATTAGAAATAGCGAAGCCAGTGGGACATAACCGTCCATCCAGCTGTCAGTACGTCACTGTCCAGTCCACCCTCTCATCCAGGAGCCTTTGTTATGGGGCTGAAGGCTCACCTGTTTGGAGGAATCCAGGGCCATCTCCAGAAGACCATCCACAGCCGTGCTGAGGCTGTGAAAGACTCTCCTAATCGGTTGCTCATATTCCAGTGTATTTTCAGGGTTCATAAAAAAGCTTTCACACACGTTACTGCTAATTTCAGACACTGAAGATGTCTCTGCCCCTTCAGGCAAAGTTCTGTCTGCCTCTAGTAGACCCTCATCAGACCACATATCGCCAAGGGCTGCAGCTGCAAGATAATCAAATGTGGATACACAAAATCTTCACTCAGCAAGGTCATCACCCAGTTACACCTGATCTGGAGTGTGTGTGCGCGAGTGGTGGTGGGGGGAGTGTGTGGTGAGGGGCAGAGACAACCCAGCTCCTCAGAAAAACAGCAACCAACCCTGAGTACCAGATAATTTTAACTAGGCCAGGCCCTAGCCCTCCCCAGAGTATGGGAGCTGACAGGGAACAAAACTCCTCAACATAGTGGGGAGCAGTCTCAACATAGTGGGAGCTCTTCCCAGCATAAAAGACCCTAAAAGGCAACCCATCTCAGTGCACGCACCTGCTAAGGGGGCATCACTTGTGTCTGTAGCATCCACATGGTCCAGGAGGAGCCCTGCACGCTCACTGATCCGGCTCTTTAGGGTCACAGCTGCCTTCAGTGTTTCTCCGAACAAATCAAGCAGTCTCCTCAGGGAGTTTCGGAGTGCTTTCCTAAGATAGGAAACAACTGCCTGTCATCAGACCGGTTCTTGGCCCTCCCAAAATGCTAAACACAAAGTACAAATGTCAAGTAGAGGCCAAAGACAATGGCCCAAAGGTCACCATTCTCTGACCCTGACACTAAGCTAACACAAGAAAGGCCTATCGAGCAGTAAACTGCTCTTTTGTGTGTGGGCAGGGTGTTAATTACAGGGAACACAATAGGACTTAATAAAACAATGGAATTTGCTACTCTTTGGTAAAATTCGATGATCTGAGAAAGTACCAGATTGATTTCCAAAGTGGTTGTACAAGTTTAAATTCCCATCTGCAATGGAGGAGGGTTTCCCTTTCTCCACATCCTCTCCAGCATGAATTGTCACTTGAATTTTTTATCTTAGCCATTATGATGGGTATAAGGTAAAATCTCAGGGTCGTTTTGATTTACATTTCCTTAATGACTAAGGACATTGAACATTTAAGTGTTTTTCTGCCATTCAATATTCCTCTATTGAGAATTCTGTTTAGCTCTGCACCCCATTTTTTAATTGGATTACTTGATTTGTTGCTGTTTAACTTCTTGAGTTCTTTATATATTCTAGATATTAGCCCTCTGTCAGATATAGAGTTGGCAACAGAACCAAAATTCTGGGCCAAGGAGTCTTTTCTGAGACTGATACTCCAACCAAAGACCATTCATGGAGATAAGGTAGAACCCCTGCACAGATGTAGCCCATGGCAGCTCAGTCTCCAAGTGGGTTCCCTAGTAAGGGGAACAGGGGCTGTCTCTGGCATGAACTCAGTGGCTGACTCTTTGATCACCTTCCCCCTGGGGTGGGGGGGGGCAACCTTACCAGGCCACAGAGGAAGACAATGCAGCCAGTCCTGATGAGACCTGGGGTCAGAAGGAAGGGGAAAAGGACCTCCCCTATCAGTGGACTGGGGGAGGAGCATGGGAGAAGAGGGAGGGAGTGCAGGACTGGGAGGGGACAAGGGATGAGGCTATAGCTGGGATAAAAAGTGAATAAATTGTAAAAAATTAAAAGAGAATTGGAAGGGCTGTGAAAGTCAGGGATTCGGAGAACATCACAGCTGGTGTCTCCAAGCCCTGGGTGTCAACCTGCTCGGAAGCCCCAGAGCAGGAGCAGTGGGCCTAGAGAAGAAGCAGCGTAATGCAGTGCAGCTGGGGCACCCACCCTTCGCTCTGAGCCTGGTCCACATCAGCCCTGAGCATGGAGATGAGAGTGGCGCCCTCCTGGTTCTCCCGCTCCCTCCTCTGCTGCAGCCTCTCCAGCTCCTCTCGGCACTCTTCGACCTCCCGACTCAGCAAGAAGACCTGGCCTTTCAGCTGTTAAGAGGACATGACAAAGCCCAGTTTAAACAATTACTGCTGAAAAGTTCCATCACAGTTTTTGTATTACATTTAATAAAAAATATGACAAATGGTGAGCATGAGGGTGATTAAAGGTGAAAATACTGTTTTTCTTCATCATTTATTACTTACCTAAAAAGTATATAATGAATTTCTACTTGTCCCTGTTACTAGTGAAATGAAAGGGCAGATCCATATCACAAATACTAATTCAAAATAAAAATCCATGTACCTAGTCATTCAAAATTGAATTAGTCACCATGCAGACACAGATCCTTCCTACGTGTTTCTTCTCTTCAACGCCGGAGGCAAGCGTGGAGTGGTGGCGCACACCTTGGATCCCAGTGCTCAGAAGGCAGAGTCAGGAGGATCTCTGAGTTTGAGGCCAGCTCAGTCTAGTTAGTTCTGAGACAGCCAGGACTATACAGAGACACTGACTCAACAAAATCAAAGACTGACAAACAAAGCCCCGGGAGGCTCAGTGTCCCAGACATTCAGGCAGCAGGCAGACCAGCTTTCCTGTTGCTGGCTGTGTGGGCTTCCCATGTGCCATGGATCCTAGCAATCTGGAGTCGCTTAGCTTACACAGGAAAGGTAGCCAGCCACAGCACCCTTAATCCAGTGACACAGGATTTCCAGGAGTCGGAGGGTCTCCGACATGGACATGGCATCTTCCAAATGACAGAGAAAAGTGCAAAGGAGACCACGCTTCCCACACAGGCCTGTGAGACACCAGGCAGAACAAGGCAAGTATGCTCCTCTGTTCAGACAGAAGTACCCCGCCACCCAGCAACCCATGTCCACATCTGTATCAGCTGGTAACGTGCCGACATCCTCCAGGTCAGGGAAAGAGACAAGGCGCTGAACACAGCGGCCTCCAAGTAGGGCGGCTGTGCACTGCACAGTGCCAAGCTGGGTGCGTACCTTCCCATGACATGAAAGTGCTACAGCGGGTCACAGCTGGGCCAACGGCCCATGAGAAGTCAACGACCTAGAAAGCACAAACGTTAGACAGGACATGCTCAGCACTTCTGAGCATCTGGGCAATCGTGAGGACTCGAGTTCAGATCCCAGCACACGTAACACCGGCTGTCCTGAACAACCTGTCATAAACCCAGCTTCAAGAGGGTTAGAGACAGGATTGAGGGACCTGTTGGCCTCCAGTCTAGCTGAGAAGACATGCGCTCAGGTCCAGGTAGATAGTCTCCCTCAAAACAACAGGTAGACAGTGATAGAAGAGGGCATTTAACATCTTCTAGCCGCTGTGCACACACCTGCACACAAACATACACACAGCCTTTAAAAAGAAAGAAAGGAAGGTAGGACAGAAAGAAAGCGGACCAGACTAAGAAGGAGTGTAATTCTGTATCAACTTACTACAGGCCACAGAAGCTAACTGTAGGCAGTGCCAGTAGAAAGACCACACAAATACACAGACTCCATAAAACCAGGGGATGGGGCAGGCTAATACATAAATTCAGGTAGGAAAGTTACATTTCAAGAGAGAAAACAATGATCGAGAGGCAGAAAATGAACAGCCCAACATGAATGCTCCCAGCACACAGAACTATCTCCTAGACAGGCAGAAGCACCCACGTAAGGCTGAACTGCGGTGTTCCAGCTGCTGCTTCAGGATGTGGTTTGCCTGAAGTTACAGCTGTCCCTCCCTTAGCTGGGAACGGCACTGAGCAATACGCACATCTCAAAGGCAGGTGGTTTCTCTTAGTGCCGAAAGAGCCGTGCAGAAAGGTGACAGCACACATACCTGCTCTGGGTCCAGGCACTGCAGGTACTCAGGCACAGCCCTTCCCTCTTAGCCTTCATCACACACGCCCAACGAGCTCTGATCCCCACTTACCAAAGGTGGACCACTACATGGCTGTCACAGTTTCTTAGCTTGGAATTTAACATGTCTTTCTAACTCCCCTAACTGCCTCTCCTCCACCTCTTGAGACAGGATCTCACGATGCAGTGTAGGCTGGCTTTGAACTTGAGATCCTCCCACCTCAGTCTTCTATACCCAAAGCAGTTCTTTTTGCTGAATTTGTGTGTACGTGTGGTATATGTGTGTATGTATACAGATCTTAAGTGGCATATCTCTAACCTTTGGGGTTTGCTATTCTCAGTATTTTTGACAAAATGAGGTGTTTTTCAGCAACATGTAAATTATGCCTCTGTAGAATACCTGAAAGGTCATTGATCCCTCACATGGCCCCACAGGTTTGGATCAAGCTGTCCCCAAAGCCGCCCCCTAGGCTTTGCTTGCCCTGCTGGCCACTCAACTTCCTGTGCAGTCACCACCATGTCAGTCAGCCTCCCGGCACAGGTGAGGTCTCTGTAGTTGGGACTATGCTCCTTTGAACTGTTAATGGCCAACGGACCTCTGCCCTGATCCCACTGACCACTACAACAGGATGTATAGAGCAGACAGCGCCTCTAGCATTTAACAGCCACAGGGCTGAGAGTCACAGAACCGCCATGTGTACAGCAGACGGGCAAGAGAGAGAGAAACGAGAACATGCTATCATGCTCAGCATACTATCTGCACTTACCTGACTTACCAGTAAGTTCAGGCCCTGCATGACAGCTCTCTGAAGGCAGATGTGAGGCACTGAATCCTGAGAGATCACTTGCTGACAAGGTATTTATACTTTTACACATTATAAAGCCAGTCAATTAAAAGACAGCAAGATGGCTCACAGGATAAAGGTAGAAGTGTGTGCCCGTGTGCATGTGTGTGTGTGTGTGTGTGTGTGTGTGTGTGTGTGTTTGTACATTATGCAGACTGCGCAGGTTGTATTTACATATTTATGTATATTGATAAATACAAGGTGAATGAAAATAAATCCTCAAAAAGGGAGAAAATTGTTATTTTTTTGAAGGTTGTTTTTAGAGTTCTTCTGCAGTCGGACGGGTGAGCCCACCAGACTGTGTTCACCTGTATTCAGCTGGTAGTTCTTGGTTCTTGTCACTGAGCATTAACGGAGAAAAGAGCATGGTTTCTTATAGGATCCCATTACTGAACCCAGATCCACATACGCTGACTGACACTGGGCCCTCTGCCTTCCAGCAGAGCTGCAGGGTCGACATGGCTAGCCAGAGGCATGGCTCACTACAGCCTTCATGTTCCCTGTCTCAGGAAGGACTTTAAGGCACTTTACAGAAGCACATAATACCTTATGTGTATACAAGGATGTGTGTATTCCAAGGGAAGCAAGCACAAAGCGGGCAGCCCAGCCTCCCACCAGACAGCAGAATCATCGTGCGGAGCAGACTGTCCACCCTAGGGAAGCCTTCAGCAGGACAAACGGGGAGAATTCCACAGGTTCAGGAGCAGGTCAGGCGGCTTCACAGGCCTGTGGCCAGAATCTCACAGGACTCCACGAGTCACGAAGCTAATCTGACCAGGTGTGGTCAATATAAAAAACGAGATTTGGGGGTCAGGAGAGATGACTCAGCACTTAGAGCACTTGCTGAACTAGAAGACCTGAGTTTAGTTCCCAGATTGCAACTCCAGTTCCTGAGGATTCAAAACCCTCTTCTGGCCTCCACAGGTACCATACACATGTGACACAGGCAGGCGCACGCGTGCGCACACATACACACACAAGCATACCCTAAAAACAAAAATCAGTTTTTCAGGAAACGTTTTTTAAAAGTTACTCTTAGATTTCTCTAAGCACCCACAAAAATACAGAAAAGTACTACATCCAGTTTAGTCTGTATAAAACAGAACAAATACGCCTGGGAAGGAACAAAAGAGAGAGAAAGTGCACCAGGAACACCACTTAGAATGAAGGTGGCCATTGCTAGAAGCGAAGCACAGACATTCAAACTACGTAAAACTGACTACAGGTCTCTTTAGCCTACAAACAGGTTTGGCTTTTACACAAGAAAATACGACACAGCACTGTATAACCTCCACTGGTCACTGTGCAGCCCCTTCTGGACCACAGTCCTTACTCGGGGCCAATAGCAGGGAGACTGCTTCATGGGACAGACAGTTCTATGGAAAAGAAAGCAAGCTTACGTTTTCAGAGTATTTTTCACAACCAAACTCCAAAGGGCGGAATGTGCAGAGCACCCCGCCCGACTATGAGCGGTCCGATGCGAGCCTGCTGACAAGAGGCTCTGCTCTCCAGACAGGTGCAAGATATTTGTGGCTCAACCGAGCATGGAGGACAGCAGGGACAGCATGTCCCTGCTATTTTGGGACACTGCAATCCTGGAGAGCACCCTGACAGGCTCTCTGAAAAGTCTGTCAGAGCCCGAGAAGACGCTGGAGGAAACTCTCACAGCCAAGGCAAGTCCAACCACGTGACAAGACTGGTTACGCTTACAGACCTGCCCACAAGGATCCAGGGCAAAGGGTAAAAGGCTCATCATCACAGGAATGAGAATTAAAAAGACCCAGCGCACACAAGGCTCTGTACAGATCCTGATTTATACAATTACCACAGCCCGAAAGAGGCAGAGTTGTTTAAGCTAGAAATGGGATGAGATGAAGGAAAAACCTGTTACTTTGGATCAGCATGGGTCGTGGAGAAGTTAAACTGGGGCCGCTGGCACACCAACACCAGCATGCTACTCCTGTGCAGTAGGATTAAGGGTTTATTAAGTTGTTCAATATTTTATATATTGAAATCCACCCCTTCCCACTGTCCCTCAAAAAAGTACCCATGTTAACACAAGGGCTTACCAAATGGCTTGGTGAGCGAAAGTGTTTGTTGTACAAACTGACAATCTGAGTCAATCCTTGAAACCCACAGGGCAGAAGGAGAGCGTGGGCTTTTGGAATTTGTGGTCCGACCTCCATGCCAAAAATATCATACAGACACATACAGAAATACATGAAAATGTAATCATTGTTGCTGGTTTGTTTTCTCAAGACAGGGTTTCTCTGGGGAAGTAGCTCTGGATGTCCTGGAACTTGCTCTGCAGACCAGGATGGCCTCAAACTCAGAGATCCGCCTCCTGAGATCAAAGGCGTGTGCCACCACTACCCTCAAAACATAGTAATTTTTAAGTTGACATAAAATAGCAAAGTAGCAGCAGCTCTAGTAGGAGTTTTGGTTTCTTTAAAAACTCAGTTATGTTATATAAACATGTTTTTGTTTAATCCCAAGTGTGGGATATGAGGCTGTTTCAGATTGTCCACGACAGCAGACTATTTGCCTTGTGCTGGCTCTGAGAGGGGTGTGATCTTTGCCAGCTGCATAAATGCCAGAGCCCGCAGAGGGGCCAGGGCGCACTTCCACAAAGTACGAGGCTGCTGCTTCGCCCTGCTGCTCCTGGTTGCTGTTGTGGTTTGACAAGAAGTTGGAGATATTCTGGCAATGAAGACTGGACTTGCCCCAAGGAACCCAACAACCCTAACCAGCAGGAAACAGCTAAAGAGAACTACGGCCTCTTTCCCCACTGACCTTCTTTCTCTCCTACCTGGTGTTGCGGTGTTGGAAGGGATTGGGGAGTAGGGGAAAAGAGGCATGAGCACCCCAATAAAATAGGTTTTTTAAAGGACATCAACAAGCGGCCCTACACCATCACAGCCCAATTGCTCTTCTTTGAAGTCAGCTGTGCACAAGCACCCACGTGAAAAGGCATCACTTGTGCGCATCCCCAGGCAAGGGGACAGAGGGGCAAAGCTGCACCATCCCTAGAAATGATCAGACACCTCAACACCTAACAGCATCACTACAGACACTGCCGAGCACTCAACAGTGTAGCCACAGATGCCCCAAGCACTGGACAGTGTTACTATGAACGTTACTATAAACTCATTACCACCCAAGCCAAGCATGGAAAACCAGAAAACATATTCCGTGTATTGTAACAGAGAGGAAAGGTAAAAGCTACCATTGGCAAGGGGACAGCAAATCACTACAAAGACACTGGCTTAGCACACTGGCAGCTCAGGACAGCACCTCAAGACAGGAGCGAAGGTGGCTCTCAATCTAGAAAGCACAGCATGTGGCCGGGCTAAGTACAAGGCTGCCCTCCAAATCAGACTCTGCCGGGTCCCACACCTCAGTACCACCTGCCCCTTTACAGCAACCCCACAGAGCTGTACCTTGAGCAGGTTCCACACACCCACACCCAGATTTGGAAATGAACAGCAGGGAACAGGTCTCATTTTCAGTCTTCCTTTTACTTTTATAATCTTGTCTAACTATGAACTATTAATCTAGCAAACATAGGCAAATTTAAGGGCGTTATCTGATAGATAAAAAATAGATTATTGTAGCCTTGTTTTTATGCTTCTTAATAATAATTTTTGTTTGTTTTTGAAGTAGGATCTTTCTATGTAGCCCTGGCTGACCTGGAGCTAAGTGACCAGGTTGGCCTTGAACTCAAGATATCTGCGTGTCTTTGCCCAGTGAGTGCTGGGATTAAAGGCATGTGCCACTATGGCTGGTTCATAATTGAATTTTTAAGTTTTTTTTTTATTATTTCTTTTATTTTTTTAAGATTATAATTATGTCATTTCCCCCAACCTTTTCTTCCCTCCAAACTCTCCTACATAGTCCTCCTTGCTCTCTTTCAAAGTTACGGCCTCTTTTCTCATGAATTGCTCATATATATATATATATATATATATATATATATATATATA